>NC_079166.1:77662643-77815143 GCF_947568905.1 Ostrea edulis | reverse complement strand
TTTATTCTGCATTTAGTGACTAGTGTGTTTTATTTTTTAGCCATAGTTATTTTCGGTTTATCATCATTAACAGAAATTCAGATGAAGCAGCAAGGTTATGTTAAACAAAAGGATAGGCTAAGTTATACTGTATACTGCCCGTTATTATGATAACTCCGTTTGATTTACTGATTTACATTTACTCATTAGGTAATTGTTTGGAAGTCAGCGAAGGAGAACTTTTTAAAAGAAGTTGTGCAGGGTTTGTTGAAGGCTGTCCAGAGACGCATTTCAAGATTAATACAATATACAAATGTAAGAAAATATGTGTAATTCAACACGATCTTAATATTTTTACAATCAACAACGCGATATGATATCAAGAAGTATTTTAGAATATTTACACCATTCCAATTTATTTAGATCCCGCCTGCCTGACAATCAACACAGACTACAAATGCTATATTGCTGACCCGTCTTGTCCAAATAAGTAAGTTATGAACATGGATTGATAGCGTGATACATTGATATATTTGGTTTATACTTAATGTCTATTACATATTATGATAGAACATGGGAGTTCACTACAGAGGACACCTGGGGAAGCTCTACGACAAGCTTCGAGACGACCTTCTCTAACACAACAGAGAAATATGACTCTACAACAAGCTTCGAGACGACCTTCTCTAACACAACAGAGACATACGACTCTACAACGCTACCTACAAACGCCGTACCTGTTGGGGCGATTGTTGGAGGACTGGTAGCTTTTCTGGTCATCATTGGAATTGTAATAGGATTCGTTGTCTGGAAAAGGAGAAAGAAACGGAAGAGAACAGGTACAATCATTGTCATGCTATGTATTAATAAGAGAAAGAAACGGATGAGAAGGGATAAACCAGGTACAATCATTGTCATGCTTTGTACAAATATGCTTTAAAAACAAAATCGTGATTTTTGTTGTATGTGTAACAACTTTCATTGGCAATGGTTTCTTTTTGATCTTCTTTTAAAATAAAGCTCATTTGTCAATGCCTTAATATTACATAAACACGTGTCTTTTCTTATAGGCAATACAGAGGAGGCGGAGGTGGAGTTGTTAGGTAATTGATCTTTTCAGTATTGCTCATTTAGAAATATGAATATAAATATTTATATAAGAAGATTGAATTTCAAACAGCCATAATTATTTCATATTCTGATAATTTTGCAGTTTCAATGAAACATCCTGAAATCTGCGTCGTGTCCAAAACTGATCACAATATGGTATCAATTAGTCGTTTTTCATTCGTTCCGTACAAGTACATCCCGAATACGTTTGTAGTGTATTGGTCATTGTATTCCTTGACAATGGAAAAAAAATAAACAAGAGAAATAAGTACCTTAACAAGCCACATCCGATAAAAACACGATAAAACTCCAACGAGCGAGGTAATGTCCTGATCACCGATAATGGTGCATTTTCTGAGTGTTAAGAAAGAAAAGATGAACATAAAGTATAGAGTAAATGATAAGTATCATAATGCAACCGTCATGACAGTTTCGTTTTTAAATCTCTCTGGTAAACCCTGAAATATTACATTTAACGTTAAACATAGGACAAGGAAATCTTATATTGTTAAATTAGTATCACAAGTTGTTCCAGACAAAAATGGGACAAAACAACCTTTCATTGATTTATCTATTGAAAGTTATATATGCCGTATCATTTTGACATTTTCATAGACTCATAGAAATAAAGAATATCTTTATCAAACTGTAAAAGTTAGACATTTCATGCAAATTATAGGAAGATAAAAGTAATCGAACTCACTTCATTGTCCAAATAGTGTAATGAACAGTCGTTTCGACAGAAGACGTAGTAGAGAAAACAACTTTAGCAATGGACGTGTGAGGGAGAGTCAAATTTCATATTTATCATGAACTATTTCAATACTACGCATATGGGCATATAGTAAAACAAATCTAATGTTTCTAAGTACTTTTCCCGTACACTTGCAAACAGCCTTGATAAATGGCAATCATTCATATATGTGCTTTAGAAAAATCAACGTATTCTTTCTACATTGAATATATCAGTCCATGCTTAATAACAATGGATATTATGTGAAATTGCGGAATAATCTCATTTCACATACATGTAGCTTATTTTACAAATTTGTTGTTTGGTTTCCAACATGGAACAGATTCATTAAGAAAGTATCAATCTAATTAGATTGAGAAGGCACATTCTCAAATACCTTGATATTTAATCAAAATATTTTTATTTTGTAGCTGAGACAGAAAATACGCAGCCACCAGGTAATTCATTTTTCCATTATGAAATCACAAAGCTCTGAACAATGTATTATATACTTGCGGGTATGGATGTTTTGTGGAAAATACGTTTGGAAACAGAAAATTCTACAAATCCATAACTAAATTTGGAAATATCAAAATTAAAAACATTGTTTATAAAATATCAATAAGACATTCGTCGTCCATATCGAAATACAATCATGATACAGTGTACAGAAGTAGCTACAGTGAGATACGAGGAATGGTATTATCCCTACGATGTAGAATGTAGCCTTGTTCTTTGGGACTCAGTGTCGGTGTGATGTCGTAATTGTAGCATGGTGATTTTTCTCCGGAAGCTATATTTTAGGCTGCGAAGCCTAAACTACATAAAGCACAAAAAAATGAAATCGTAAAATAATGTAACTCGATCTATGTATCACAATACACTTCAACAATTATTTACTTGTAGCAATGAGGACTTCAAACCAAATAAGGGAAACTAAGATTTTCACTGACATCCTCCTAATAGCATTTTTTTCATCATTAGCTTCATAATGCAATATGCAATAACAAAATTATTTGATAATTCAACAAAATATAGCTTTTTCACAGATTATGCAGACAGTGCACATCATTATACAAAGTAAATTAATGTCATCATTACTGAATCATTTTATGTAGACTGAGTTGTATGCAATCCCCACATAATTGAATTCAGAGGCAAGGCTATAAAACCAAACTACGCTGTAAGCGTTCGCATAACTCACTTTGTTTTTATGAAATGAAGGATGTGTCAAAAACCTTCCAAAACATTGAGGAGGTGTTTATCAAAGGCTCCTGATCAACAAAGGCTGGATGTGTCTTGAGCTTTCCTCTGGTATTTTTATTGACAATTGAAAAACTATTTTTCCTTGTAGAGAGACGTCATTCAAGACCGTCTGATGACGACATTGGAGAAAGACAAAATCTTGCAAACTTACAAAATGAAAGTGGATCGCTCGTCAACAATGCTGCAGGTGTTTCTGAATTTACACTTTTGTTGGAACCACTTACAGATGAGGGTAAGTATTGAATATTTTTGTTATAGCTTTTTCTATAAGCAACTTAATTTCGATCATAGATAACACACTTTGCACAAAGGATTCCTGACTAGAAAAAAACGTCCTTGCAATCTCAACAGTATCTGATGGCACACCACTTACAATACATGCTAAGACTGAGACGGAAACTGACACACTGGTGTATGACGTTATCCCTGTGTCCGAGTGGGAGGAAGGAAAGATTCTGATTTATTTGACAGCAAACTGTACCTACCATGTCAGTTTCTCCATAAATACGTGCTATTAGATTAGCATAATTTTTTTTGGAAATCAATCTATTTCCCTCCCATTATCATTTTTGTCGTTTTTATGCCCCGTCATGGATATGACCGGAATATTGAGTGTAAGTCATGCCCTTCTTCCATCTTTCCATTCCTCCGTCCTCCCGTCTGTCCTTCCGTGTCACGTTGTGTTTAGCTCGTTTCAAAGAAACTATTCAAAATATCTTTATCATGTCTTATCTGCTGATGCATATTGGAGGCATCTATTCAACTGTATCGATATTTGTTTTACCTTAACAATTTCTTTGACCTCACTTTCCCTTATTTGGTGTTTAGCTCAGTTTCATATCAAATATTAATACTATTTTAAGTGTATATTGACCGGGATCAATTTGTGTAATTCACATGTTTATTTGCTCATTTGCAAACTATCCATTAGTAAACGAATGTTTGTATATTTTGGTCTATTACGTCATTTTGTTTAAACGTGGTTTATTACGTCACTTGTGTTGATCATGATGATAAATGACATGTTTACTTAAAACGTGGTGTGCTAAATCATTAGACATTTCAATGATTATCCAGTAACAATAACTGAGCTACGGAATACAAGAAGGTTTGCTCATATATGGGTTTTTCTACTTCCAAACTGCGGAATATAAATATTTTTTTCTGAAAACTATTTCGCTGATACATATTAGTAGTAGCTGTTCAACTGTAGCATTACGTGTTGACATCGATCTTCGCTGTGATATTCACCTCAATATTCCCTATTTGATGGTTACCTCCATCTTCACAAGTCAAGGGTTATTGATTCGTTACCTCGCACTAACCCTTGACATCAGTCGCTATTTAAAAGTTGGGCTCGAGAAGAAGCATATGATTGGTTTGCAGCCTGAAGCTGCAAACCAATCAGACAACGGCTTTTATATCGGTCGAAAACAAAACTAAACAGTAAACACGCATGGCGAAGGCATTATGGTGTAAAATTTGTGGCCAATTAGTACAAGACAGATACCGTCGATTGATTTTCGGGAGTTCGTTTTGCTTGAAGAAACAATTAGACGAGGATTTGGGGTATGATCCGAATGAAAATGATGGATTGTCGAAGTACGTTTGTCGACTATGTTTTAACAAATTAAACAAATTTTCCAAAATAATGCGAACAACTTCGTAAGATAGCGATTTACCACTGCCGGTTTTAGTCCCAATAAAAACATCTTTTCCTTCTCTGATACATGATATCGAAAGTTTTGGTTTTCAGTCAAATGATCGATTTGATGTTTTTCACATATCTTTTCGTCAACGGACGCCAATTTTTACTTTCTGTTTATTCCCTTACCAAACTTTCATCTGAAACAAGAAATTCCATTGGCTGATTAATTTTAGCGTATTGCGTCATCCTTCTTCTCGAGCCCAACTTTTAAATAGCGACTGATGTCAAGGGTTAGTGCGAGGTAACGAATCAATAACCCTTGACTTGTGAAGATGGGTTACCTCAGTTTCAAAGCAATTATTGAAGATGTGTTGCCCTTTTCTGAGTACCATCGTGTCATACATATGCATATGTATATGAAAGGTGAAGATAACAAACAGTGATCAATCTCATAACTCCTATAAGCAATACAAAATTGATAATTGGGCAAACGCGGACCACTGGACACACCAGAGGAGTAAGCATCCCCTATACAAATTTCATGTGAACATAAATTGCTTTTTTGTTCTTTTTTAAAAAGTAATTTTGAGTAATGATAACTTTTTCTATTGATACCTAGGTAACATTTGACCTATGCAAAATTTATATTTATCTATATGGCCATTTTCTTCGACATTTTGTAACTTTAAGTAATATTCAGAGTGAAATGAATTGGTGATACGTGAGTCAAAAAGTTCAAAGATATCAAGAATATTTAAAAAAAATAATCATTTTTGAATTAGAACACTTCACAATTCCATAGAAATAATACATTAGATTGATAAAGGAACATGTTTTAAAATTTTTTTTTTTTTTTTTTTTTTTTGCGTGACATGACTTGAAAACAACTGTGATTAAACTATATGAAAGCTTTTCGAGTAAATAACAATAGAAAAAAGAGTTTTAAAAATTATTTTTATTTTGATTCCAATTGTGATATGACTTGGACACAAATCAGGTTTACCTCTATAAAAAGCTAGCACCACACCGCAATAAATTCAGTAAAGGTTTAAACACCGGAACATGTACTAATACAATGAAGCGAATTACCTCTTGAAAAATCACAGTATTTTTTTTCTAATTCTTGATTTAATGAATGAAGAAGTGGATATGACAATACACATATATTGCTCTTCCACGTCTTCTTGTCAGATGTGTATTGATTGTTTACCTGATACTTGATGAAAGGTGAAGATGAAGAACAGTAATCAATCTCATAACTCCTATAAACAATATAAGATAGAGAGTTGGGCCAACACGAACCCCTGGACACACCAGATATATCTTAATTTACATAAACTCCTCCGATAAATCAAGTACCTAAATTTGGTACAGGTGATTAATGCTTAACAAGAGCGATATATTAATATATGAGTATACACCTTTCCTAAAATTTTATGTTTTCCCTCTTCCATGGGGGACATGTTTAAATTAGACTTTATGTCTGTCTGTTTGCTAAACTACCAGTCTGTTCGTTTGTCCCTCACAAAACCTAATAAACGCGTTTCTTCCTGTATGACTTATCAGATAAACTTAAAACTGTATACATGGTTCATTGCCATTTGTAATATTCGTATTGCAAGGATGTGAGGATGCAATTATTTTCCTAAAACATGCAATGGATCTAAAACGGTTTGGGGATGTAATATAGCTTGTGAATAGTTCTCCTATATGGCTTATCCGATAGAGTTCATATTGTTGAAACAAGGGGTTCAATTATTATCCTTAAAGTTACAGTGGATGTAAGAGGGATGGGGGTGTACAATAGTTTGTGAACACTTCTCCTCTAACACATATATACAGATGGAAAATGTCGCATAGCCTTGGAATTATGTACAATACTTCATTATCGTTTAATGGCGTCCACATTGTTCTGACTGAGGTATCTAATATTTTCCTAAACATTACAGTGGGACCAATCTAAGATGAGTGTTTAATAACTTTTTATAGGCTTTTATATGCTTACTTTCTTACTGGTACTTCAGCAGAGCAATCATTATTGTTTTTATAATATCAAACAATGTCATTGGTAACATGGATGTTAAATCTTTTCTCCATTTTTTTTCCTTAATCCACAAAGTGCAGTTCATAATCTCTATGATCCTGTTTATGCTTCCTTCCACATCCCACATTCACTAGGGGACCGCCGCGGTGGCCGAGAGGTTAGAGCGTACGTCCTGCATGCGATAGGCCGGAGTTCGAATCCCGGCCGCGACAGACCCAAGTCGTTAAAACGGGTAGTGATAGTTCCATCGCCCGACGCTCGGGACCAGGTGTGAATGTCACGGGTCCTCGGAGATGACCTTATAAACGGATTTCCCGTGTCACAGTAGGTGTGGCACGCTAAAGAACCCTCACTGCTCAATGGCCGTAAGCGCCGAACATAGGCCTAAATTTGAAGCCCTTCACCTGTCTTGGTGACGTCTCCATATGAGTGAAAAATTCTCGAGCAAGACGTTAAGCAAGATACAATCAATCAACCACATTCACTCGTGAGGTGACGTCACCAATAGAAATTTAGGGCTTCAAATTTAGGCTTATGTTCGGCGCTTACGGCTATTCAACAATGAGGGTTCAATAGCGTGTCACACCTGCTGTGACACGGGGCATTCGTTTAAGGTCATCTCTGAGGACCTGTAACATGCACACCTGATACCGACCGTTTGACAATGAAACTGCCACTACCTGTTTTAAAGACTTAGGTATGTTGCATCTGGGATTCGAAGCCCGACTTTCTGCATGCGGGGCGAATGCTCTACTACTAGACAACCGTGGCGGTTTTGTTTTCAATAGATACAACTTATACTTGAAAGAAATCTTAAAGTATTACCGCTCTAATTACTTCATTTTTCAAGTGCATGTTATCAAACACGTGTAGATAAGCAATTACTACTGGAACATCTATATGTGTGGATATTGAGTCACCATGGTGTAACATTGTAAAGAATATTCCTATAGGATACTATTGTCAATTAGTTATTCAAATTCGGTTATTTACATGCATGTTGGTGACATGATGAAAAAAAATAGCATATTTAAAAGTTCGAAGATTGCAGAAACATGAAACAGTTAATGTGCCTTTTTCCAGAACATGGTTTCATCATATATTTATATACTATATTCCTGATAAGCAATGGTGTAAGTTAAAAAGAAAGATATGTAAGGTGTCAAGCAGGACGAGACAGCTGATAAACACACCAAGAAGACTCATATTGGTGTTAGAGAATCGCTCCGTAAACACAAGTTCTAAATGGTTTATTGATCTTGCAATGTATGGAATATTAAAAAAGATGAATGATGGAAAGGGAACATATGCTAATATAATACCTCAATATGATAGTTATATACAACGCGTTATCTGATTGGTCTAGAGAGTTATATACAAGGGACGATAAATAGAGAATAACACATGGCAAAATCTGAATCATACCCCATATTAACCCGATACTCCAATATCAGCGTACGACCCTCGGGGTAATACTGTAAAAGTTGATGATTGATATCAGATATGCTGCAGATTTTACCATATTTTGTTTTTTGTTTTTATTAGATATTTGAAAATAGTGACCATAATTCATATACATCTAAAAATATCAATAAGTAATGCAATACAATCTTATAGTTCACTGACGGATAAAAGTAAAAACAATCATCAAATTTATTTGAAATAGCACTTTTAATGAATTTATTTTTAAAAAAAAAAAAAATAGCAATTTAGATAACCATTATTAGTAATAGGAACATTGTTTCAGTTCCTTTTAGTTTTATCTTACTATTTAATAAAATTTGTAATTACATTTTCTTTCATGGTGGCACTTGTAAATACGTCTTTAAGTTGTGGAAATGGAACTGATGCACTTGCAGACATGTTGTTTACAATGTCAATATTGAATTCATAGTTCACTATTTTTAAGAACGTCGTGAAAACCATTAAACTCACTGATTTCCTCTGCTGCATCTGTTGTGTGACCCTTTGAATAATTCCTCAGTAGGTCTGACAAGCATTTTGGTTTATTGAGAGTTCACAAAATATCACGTTCACACCAAGATCACCTTTAGTAAAAGCATTTGATTACTATCCGTATTTGTTTTGAAAAACAAAATGCAGTAACACCACTGACAAAAAGAAAACCCCACGTACTTCTTAATCTGCTTCAGAAATCCATCAAATATAGTAAATTATGAAGAAATGACAACAACTACTTCTGTTGTCTCTCACAGAACGGGATGTAATATGGTGGATTACTAACTACAATGCCTGTCAATAAAGATGACAACTCTTTTTGGTATAAACAAACTCCAATAACACAGTATTCTTGTGTAGTTAATGTCATATCACTTTTTTAAAAGTTTAGATAATCTTCCTATCATGCATTTTATAAATACATATTCTTCTCTAGTTAGTTCTTATTTTGAGGGTGTAAATATGTTCACATAAGAATGTAATTGGCCAGTTAATGTGATAAAACCATGACTTTAAATGCAGCAGTTATTGTAAATATATCTTATAGCAGCAATAAACAAAATACACTCAGTAGATTGTATTGTAACTGTATCATGTGGTGGTTGACTGTGTGATTGATTGGATATTGTTTGACGTCCCTCTCGAAAATATTTCTTCACGCATATGGAAGCGAACATAACGAACAGTATTTAATTTCATAAGAAATACAAAATAGAGAGTTGAGCTAACATGGATCCCTGGATATATCAGAGGTGAGATCAGATGCGTAGGATAAGTAAGCAGCTCCTATTGACAGGTCACACCCGCCGTGAGCCCTATATCGTGATAAGGTAAATTTGCAAAATGCTGACTTTAAACGAGAGTGTTGAAACCTCTGAACCATCAAATTGGTTGGCAGTAGCCTGCCTCGATTTAAAAACTGATCATACACAGAACAAGCTATTGCGTAGCGAATCAGTTGAGATATATACACACTATAAGAAAGTGATAATGGAATATTGCTACCTGTATGTATTACTACATGTGTACATGACATATTGGGAACTTCAAGGCTAATTGGGAACAAGGGAAGGTTGAATTCAGATTTTCACCAGCATCTTTATAATAGTATTTCTTTTTGTCATTAACTTTATAACACAGTATAAAATAAAAAAAAAAACACCTTATATTTGATGTCTTTTATTTACAATCAATGCATGGAATGATCTAACATAAAAGTTTCTTCTTTTCCTCTTTTTGATGAGGCAAATATACACAGCGACCAAGTAATATTGTCATCACCATTGATTGAGACATTGTATAAAGACGTAATTATATGCGATACCCACACATTTGAATTCAGAAACAACCCCTTAACTACACTAAGCGTCGACATAACTGACTTGATATTTATGGAAGAAAGAACATGACAGAACATTCCAAAAATATTTCAAAAACATTCTGTCATATGTTCTAGATAAACAAAGCTGGGTGTGTTTCCATCTTCCCTCTGAAATTTCTATTGAAAAATGAAAAAAAAAACCACCTCTTTTTGTAGAGAGACGCCATTCACTACATGTTGATGACGACATCAGAGAAAGAAAAAATCTTGGAAACCAGGAAAATGGAAGTGAACCTCTCCTCAACAATGCTGCAGGTATTTCTGAATCTGAACATCTGTTGAAACAAGGTATAGATAAAAGTAATCATTGAATATTTTTATCGATATTTTCATATCTTAACTTAATTCTGATTATCAAAAATGTATGTGGTAGACAACAGTCGTCTGACTAGATATTTACTTTGTTAATACTATGTTAACAGTATCTGATGACGACCCACCTACATTAAAAAGAGAAGATAAGTCTACCAGGGACGATGGCGCGATGTCGATAAAAGAATGGATGATACAAAGTAATATTCTAATTTATTTGACAGTAAGCTGTACCTGTCCGTTCGTTTAAGAGTACCTGCTATTAGAAGTTTAGCATCATTTTTGTTGGAAGTCAATAAATTCCCCTTTCTTTATCATGATTTTGTCGCTTTGACCTTTAAATGACATTGAACATACATTGAGACAGAACCATGTGACTCGTGACATAAGTGGATTATTTTCTAGGGACGTAAAACAGACAAATAAATTCATACCAGGGTTCCGGGTCTGCCCTACTCTCAAGTTTATATTCTGTGAAGAATTCATAAAAATTGTCATTTGGGATTTTACTGTTCCATCATTTACACAAAACCCCGATAAATAAAATGCCTAAGTTTGATATCTTGGGCTAAACAGGAGCGGTGCTACAAATAGTATAAACCTTTCCCAATAGTTTTAGCTCACCTGAGCTGAAGCCTTGAGTGAAAATTTCTGATCGCCTGTTGTCCGCCGTCTCTCCGCCTGTCTGTCTGTAAACTTTTCACATTTTTGATTACTTCCCCAGAACCACTGGGCGAATTATAACCAAACTTGCCGAAAAGCATACTTAAGTGTAAGGCTTTCAGTTTCTGAAGGGCCATCCTCCTTTCAAAGGGGAGATAATCACAAAAATGAAAAATAGGGTGGTGTTATTTAAAAATCAATGGACTAGAAGAATCGAAATTTACATGAAAGCTTCCTGACATTATAACCATCGGTGGTAGGATAGGGTCATAATAGGGGATCAATTTTTTACATACAAATATATCAGGAAACATCTTTAAAACATTTCTCAACAACCACTGGCCAGAAGAGTTGAGATTTACATTTAAGCTTCCTGATGTAGAGCAGATTCAAGTTTGTTCAAATCATGGCCCCAAGTGGTAGGATGGGGCCACAATAATGGATCAAAGTTTTACAGACAAATATGTAGGAAAATCTTTTAAAATCTTCTTCTCAAGAACCACTAGGCCAGGAAAGTAGAACTTTACATTAAAGTTTCCTAACGTATTGCAGATTCAAGTTTCTTAAAATCATGATCTCTAGGGGTAAGATGGGGCCACAATAAGGGATCAAAATTTTACAAATATACATGGAAACTATTTTAAAATCTTCTCTTCGGGAACCACTGAACTAGTAAATTACCGATTTACATGAAAACTTCCTAATAACATCACATACTAATACACAGAGAATGTCTTTAAAAATTCTTCTTCTGAAGAACCATTGAGCCATAAAAGTTAACATTTACATGAAAGCTTCCTGGCATAGTGCAGATTCAGATGTGTAAAGCAACCAACCAACAATAGACAATCAAAGTTTAACAAGCGAATATTTATGGAAAACTTTTTAATAATAATAATAATAATATCATATTTATATAGCACCCTTTTCATACACTATGTACGCCCAAAGGTGCATCACAATGCATATATACCTTACAACAGAATGTTATACACATAATACATAGAAAATAAATAAAACATTAAAAGCTGTACCTATCCTCATTGTACATATAAAACATGAACACACAAGATAACCATAAATATGCTAGATAATAATAAACATCAGTTTCAGGGCGTATTTAAATAATAATAATGAAATACACAAACGCACACACAGCATATAATGTCTCGGGTATAATACATTAAAACATACAATTCCTTTTATATATATATATATATATATATATATATATATATATATATATTTCACAGTTTTTCACAGAATCTAACCTACACGAATGACTGAAATGATAGAAACTAGTCCTGGAAAACTTGATGGAAAAAATGTGTTTTCAGTGACTTCTTGAAAGCACACAGTGTTCTACAGTCCCTTACATGTTCTGGAAGAGCATTCCACAGTTTTTGAGCTATTGTTCTGAAACACCGATCTCTGTATGTTACGGTTCGACTTTTTGGAATAACTAAAGCGACTGATTGTTTTATAGACCTAAGATTTCGGGTAGGCTTGTATACCTCTAGTAATTGTTTGATATAAGTTGGGCACTCATCATGTAAGGCTTTGTAAGTATAAGTAAGTATCTTATGTTGTGTCCTATACTGCACAGGTAACCAGTGTAGTTCTCTTAGTATTGGAGTGATATAGTTGTAACGAGAGGTCCTGGATATGAGACGTGCGGCAGTGTTCTGAATATGTTGGAGCTTGCTCAGGACTTTCATTGGAACATCAACCAGGAGAGCGTTACAGTAATCTAACCTTGATGTAACTCGGGAGTTCACAAGAGATTTAGTTGCTTCTGTTGTTAAATATTTTCTGATATGGCCTATTTGCCGCAACTGTGCATAACAAGATCTGCTGACAGAGTTCACTTGTTTCTCCATATCCATCTTGGAGTTAAACATGACACCAAGATTTTGAACCCAGATTGAAGGAATAATGTGGGCCAAGGTGACTCAGGTGAGCGGTGTAGCCCATAACCTCTTGTATATTTCCCCTCCTCCATTTAGTTTCCTATTACGACCAGCAAGGGGTACTGAGGACCAGTTCTAACGCGGGTCCTCACGGGATATGTCGATTGTTGGTTGTATGTTGTTTAACGTCCCACTCCAAAATTTTTCCCCATTGCTAATTACGGGCTGCTAATTTAGCTCCATCCTCGACGCTTACGACCTTTCAGCAGTGAAGGATCTGTATCGTCCCACACCTATTGTGACATGGGGTCTACATTTTTGAGATCTCTTCATATTGTCAGTATACGTGAAATGCAGATATTGATATTGTCGATATATGTGATATGCAAATCTTCATATTGTCGGCATATGGGGATCCAATTATTTTCTTAAAGGGTATAGGAAATATAATATAATTGTGAGCTGTATAAAAAGCTTGTGAATACTACTTCTATATGGCTTATCCAATAATCTTGAAACTGTGTACAATGCTTCGTTGCTATTTGCAGATATACATATTGTAGGAACAGTAGTGTCAATCATTATCCTTAAAATTATAGTGGACCTAAGAGGGATGAAGGGTGTAAAATAGCTTGTAAACACTTCTCCTACATACATGTATAGATATGTTTTCACATAACCATGACATTTTGAACAACAGTTCATTACCATTTATTAACATTCTGACATAGTTTTGACTTGGGGATCTAAACTTTACAATGGATCTAAGAAGATTGTTTTATAGTATTTTATGTAGAAGGACATGTGCATATTTTACTAGTACTTCAGCATACCAGTAATTATTTTATTATCATATGCAGCAATGGCATTGGTCACATTGATGTTGAATCTTTTTTCCATATTTTCCTCTATGCACAAAGTGCAGTTCATAATGTCTATGATCCTGTCCATGCTTTCTCTCATATCATATGCAGTACATTACGGGAAAGAGGTGTAACTTGGAGGAATTTCAATTTGGGGAGGAGGGGAGACATTTGGTTTTAATAAAACCATACTATATTTGAAATAGATAAGAGTTAGCTCTTTAGCTACTTAAAATATCAACTGCATGACATCTAATATTTATATGGAACTAGTTATTACTGGAACATCTCCGTGTATGGATATTGAGTCACGTGATTGTGTGACATAGTAAAGAATATTCCTTTAGGATATTAATGTTCATGATTTCAGCTAGTTAATTAACATCTGGATATATTGAATGGATGTTGGTGATATAATAAAAATACCATAGTTACAAGTGAGGAGATTGCATAATTAAAGTAAGCCAGTAGAATTATCCTAACAGTTACAAAATTCTGTTGGAGACCACGATTTCATCATTTATAGAGTATATTCCTGATAAACAATACTTTTGGTTGAAAAGGAGGTGTTAGCGAAAACAACAGATAATATGTAAGGTTCCAAGCATGACGAAACAGCTGATAAACACACCAAGAAAACTCAAATGGGTGTTAGAGAATTGATACGCAAACTCAATTATTCAATAGTTTATTGATCTTGCAATGTATGAAATATGCAAATTTATACACAAAATGGAAAATGAACGTACGCTACTGCAAAGAATTGCATACACGAAAAATGATACATTTTGAGTGAAGTTCTAGGGAGTACTATATTTACTTCTACAGTGTGCTAGTATCGTTTCCCGATCTGCTCGAAACTTAACTTGACTTTGTATTTCCCTCTGCGGGTTCATCTTTGATATTTCCACTTCATGTCCACTGTGGCCTGTGTAGCACCTTGCTGTGTAATTCTTCACCGACTGCCTTTTGAGAACCAGCATCAAGTTATCACGAATCCTTCCTAACCATGGGGCCTTTCCAGTATCAATGTCATTAGTCATTCCCTTGGTGAACATGTCTGTTGTCTGTTATACTCCGCCATTCTCAACACTTACTGTCATTGAATTTCAAGTATGTCCCCCAGATTATTTAACTGTTTCTAACCATCCGTTTTTCTCCCAGCCTTCATCAGTTGCCAAACAGGCGTTACATTTACACTGTACAAATAACGCAGTGTTTACAAATACAAATAGCGCCATTGTACTCATACTTTTAATGATTTTATCGTGATTTCACTATCTATTCTTTTACCCATTCTGTATTTGTTAGATTATTCAGTATATATTTGATGTTTGATGTCCATTGTTCGTTTATTCTTCTTGGTTTCTATCCTACATACAACAAAGTCTTTCTACATAGTTTACTTCATCTTGTAGGATATTGACTGATTAGTTGTTACGTATTCATGCTCAGTACTATATAAACGATTCCTTTCTCGTCAAAAACCGTAAACACTAAGTATAGACCTAAATTTTGAAGTCATTCACCAGCAACAGTGATGTCTACATGCAAGGTGAAGATAACGAACAGTGATCAATCTCCTAACTCCTACAAGCAATACAAAATAGATAGTTGGGCAAACACGGACCCCTGGACACACCAGAGGTGGGATCAGGTGCCTAGGAGGAGTAAGCATTCCCTGTTGACCGGTCACACCCGCCGTGAGCCCCATATCCTGATCAGGTAAACGGAGTTATCCGCAGTCAAAATCAGTGTGCCAAGAACGGCTTAGCAATCGGTATGAAACACGTCAGACAGCATTTGACCCAATGCGAGGTTGTATTGACGAACTAGATCGTTATACATATTAGAGAAAAGTTCCGAATGGGGACATTCAACAATATACAATCAATCGATCAATTAACTCAGATTCATCCGTCCCATTGACTACATAGGAACAAAACAATTACAGTTTGACTTATCTTTACATGTTTTATTGTGTTTTCTAGTTTGGTGGGTAACCTAATGATTATGGTGTTTGCTTTGGAACTGGGACATCCGGTTTCAATCGGATCCCGGTGGTGTATCAAACTTTCAGCGTTTAGCATAGGTTGTGACTGTTCATTCTCCCGTTGGAATGCACTACAAGTGATTACAGGTATATTAGATATCACATTAAAACTGATAAAGGTGCTGTATCACATCACGGTGAGTTTTTGTACGATGAAGAACTCTCTTTCTGCCGTGAGTATAGGTTAAAATCTGGGACATCTTCTACATTTTATCACTGTATCTGACCCTTTCTTTTCTAGAATCTCACATGTTACCCTCCACCGTGTCAGTTTTGATGAGGAACACAAAATATTCATATCTTGTTTTCCGCCATTTGAATAAGAATCACTCTGATTCCGTACAAAAGTACTCAAAATTGATAATACAAGGATTATATTTTTATATAATATGTTTTGGATTTCTTTTGAGACAAAATTGATTGAAAAGCTACACGAGAATAAAGAATATCTTGCTGTGGCCTTCAGTTCGACATTTAAATGTTTCGACGACGCTTTATCTATTGATAATATTCATTATACCCCTACAAACGAAGTTACAAAGGTATTCTGGAATTACCTTGTCCATCTGTAGACATAATTTATCTAGATGCTATCTATAACACCGATGAACATATTTGATCAAAACTTAATGTATATTTGGTAGAAATAATAATGAGTATCTGCTATTTGGATTGAGATATTTTAATGTTCAAGAAAGTCATGGATTTTTCTTCCCCAATTTGAGGGGTCGTTGTCTTTGTCCAGAGTATATCTTAAAAAACCAATGAAGAAGTTTAAAACTTTGAGTATATAATATGTATATAATGAAATTGCACATATGTCATTTTCTTTGAGATTCTTCAACGTTCAAAAAAGTTATGGATCTACAACAGTCTCGATTGAAGTCAGCATTTTGCAAATGCTATGGTCGCTATCACGATGTTGTTCGTCAATACAACCTATCATTGTGTCAAATGCTGTCTGACGTGTTTTATGTCGATTGTTAAGCAGTTCTTGGTACACTGATTTTGACTGCTGATAGCTCCGTTCACCTGATCAGGATATAGGGGCTCACGGCGGGTGTGACCGGTCGACATGGGATGTTTACTTCTTCTAGGCACCTGATCCCACCTTTGGTGTGTCCGTTGTCCATGTTTGCCCAACTATCTATTTTGTATTGGTTGTAGGAGTTATGAGATTGACCACTGTTCGTTATCTTCACCGTTCATCTATACATTTTACATGTTTTTAACAGTATCAGCTTAGTTGTTTCCTGTTAGCTGTTCTGTCACATAGACCACTATATCAAACTAGGAAATGTTATAAAGGAATCATCAGTCCATTGCTTTCCCTTTATCTGCGTGTCGGTGTATGGATATAATTTTGTTAAATAAAGATGTATGTCACTGTGGCCCATCTATATTGATTAGATTCTGTAGATTCTTTATTTTACGCGAGTACTTACTATCGCGAAATGACTCATTGACGTCAAATCGCGAGAAAATAAATTGGCGAGTGTTCCGTTGATCAAATATTTTTGCATGTATTTTAGCAATACAAAAATCAAAGCGAGATATATTTTTTCGCAGGTGATGTTTCTCGCGAAATTACGCGATAATGAATTGCTCGCGTATATTTAGGAAATTACAGTATGTCATGGAAAAAAATCAGAACTTACATTGTATATCAAGCATATAAAATAAATTGAGTAATGTTATATTGCAGAATATATAGAGGTTTTTTTGTCAAGAAGATGTTTACTCTTCAATGCACAGTCCCGTGTGGATCCACGTTAGAATATGTCCACAGTACCCTTTGTTTGGTTTGTCGTAAGAGGCGACTAAATGGGGCGATCATTTGGATGAGACCACAAAAACTGAGGTCTCACAGCCGGTGTGACAAGATCAAGACCCCTCGTTCAAAGGCCGTGAGCGCCGAACATAAGCCTAAATTTTGCAGCTCTATATGATGAAGTCTTCACATGAGTTAAAGATTCTGCAGCGGGACATTGAACAGTGTACAACCAATCAAAAATAATGAGGACAATTTCACTGTTTCCGTCCTGCGGGGGTATATTGCTCCCGCTTTTCCCCATTCATATGTCGAATTGCTATATCCCATTGAACTCGAAATAAAGAACACCGCTGATGGATATTCCATATGTTCTTAATCTTTGAATATCTTTCTTAAACCCCGATCCTCACAATCACACATCTTAACTCTTTAATCATTTCCTAGCTGTAACACATATTGACGCAATTTATATGTGCATTTGTTTTTACTGTGTATTTTTGTTGCTACAGCGACAATTGTTGATATTTTCTTATCAAGATGATAAGAAAATATCAACAATATATGTAAGACAAAAATGAGTGATTTGACGGATTTATTTGGTATTTATGACAGTAGCAAAGACACAGAATTGGGAGACATACCTGTGATACGTGGGCGTTCCCGCGAGGGGAGAAGTCTTGTTAACTCGTGGCCCCGACTTGTTTATTAGTAGCCACGATATACTGATCCGCGGCCACCATTTACTAACTCGTGGCCAGGATTATTAATTCGTAGCCACTACTTGTTAAAGCATGGCTACAGATTAATTCTTCTTCTCTCTCGCATTTTCTAACCCGGATTAGCTTTCATATTTCAATGAAATATAGGTATCAAAGAAAATAGAAATACATGCATTTCCAATGGACATGTTCGCTTTCCAGTGCACGAAAGTAATAAGAATGAATCAAGCTAAAGTTTTAACTTTCCTGAAATATTAGTTAGAGAGGGGGTGTTATGCAATCTGGCCAAGTTTCAAGTAGTGTTTATAGAAAAGCTATTCCTGCTTCGATGGGACAATTCCCGTAAAAGTTGTATTTCAAAAACCCGAAATCACGAACAGGAAATGTTATACCAAAGATGAGAACGTACATTTTCCAACGAATAAAACGATATGCAACATCAATATGTTATAACAAACACGAGGACATTCAAACGATATCTAACTTGATTTTTAATTGTTTATTATTTCATCAAATATTGTTAAACACTGGGTGTTTGTTTCATAAAATATCTATGCAGTTATTCTTTTTTTGATTCAAAATTTCAAGTTTTAATAAAAAAGAAATTTATGTACCCGCTGTTTTTATCCGATTTTTAAAACATCAGAGAAATAATTGTATAGGACATCTAAGTTTTAGAATTCAGGTTTCAAATTAATTTTGGTCGAATTGCAGATATCGTGGCAGTTAAGATATGCTATCGGATTTCGGTAAGACCGATATTTTTCCCTCTAGAAACATTAGCATCATCTATGTAGTCGTATTCAATTGGTCAAACCAGCAAACACTGGTGGGAGTATATCTTACATTTTCTGACCAACGCAGCGAACATCATTATACATTCTTATCATGACGAAAAGTGGTCTTTCTGAGAGCAGGCACGTAGAATCGGGGGTATTTTTTTGACAAAGACCATTTTCCGTTATTTTCATATTCAAATAAAAATAAAGCACATTGTCATGAATGAGTCAACTTCTATTCATTCTACCATATAATTGATTGAAAACAGCCACTTTCATAAACTTATCAAGATTCAATTGGTAGCAACGTTTTCATCATTAACGGCGCAAATATCTGCAGTTTGTACCTACAAGTGTCTTTCCCCCCATAAATAGCCATACATGTACCTGTGTTATATGACTCTAAGAACATCACACTCAAGGTTTTTGTTCCACTCTTCCAAAAAGTTATAGCAGGAAATATAATGCTAAAAGTTGATAATAAACTTCCATCTGTCATATTTCTACAATTGTTGGTAAAAGTTTCAGAAATCATGAAAATAAGTTATGTCCAAATGTTTTGTAATAATTGTTTAGGCGTCATAAAGTTAGAGCAAACATTATTTCAGAACAATAGTTCAAACGAAGGATTGTTTCAATGAAATATATAGTTTAGATACTAATTTTAAATGTTAATTTTATGTTTGTATATATATGTTTTAATGCAGGACAACAATGGAAACTAGATATATGCTAATTTGTGTTAAAGGCTATCATTATTATTATTAGTGCAAAACGTGAGAATTGACTAATTCATGGCACTACGCTGCACATATGTATATTAGGTGACTCTACCCACTTTTTTCTGAGATAGTAGTAGCGAAGGAGAAGAATGTAAGCTTAAAGGAAGTGAACATGAAAATATGAGAAAGGATTTCGATTTGTCATGTTGATGTATATAATGAATTCTAAAAATCACTGAGATGTACCGTTCTTCAGTAGGGAGATATTTCACAAAGATTAACTAATCTTTTCAATCCTTGGGAGCTGCAATATTGAAAATATCATTACCTTTTTGCTGGATTATCGCTGAGCATCCACTGATGCTGACGTCAGTAGGACACATTGCGCATTTTTGGCACATTGTAAGCATCAACGTTGAAATGCCATCATCAGAAAGTGAATTAGATATGGGATATCAGTTTGAACCTGTTGTTACTGAGGAAGAAATTGTTTCTCAGAATAATACTTTTTCACCAGCAGTTGATTTTAGCGAGAGAGGAATTTTATTTGATTGGTGTACTTGTGGAAATTGTAAATATATGTATGTGCATTCAAGGGGTGTCTTTGTTGTCATGAGTTTGAACATTTTGTGTCAGATTAAATATATATACACATGAAGTGCAGTTCTCCAAGCTCATATTTCAACACGGTGTGTCGAAGTCCTGTTATAATTGATACAACTTACATTTATCCATGGATTTATGTATCCAGAGAGGAAGGGTCTCAGAGGACTTGGATAAGAACTTATGAAACAAGTAATGAAAAATACCTTCTCTATTCACATGTATTAAAATCTAAGCACAGCATGGCATTTGTGTGTAAACATTTCCAATTAGACACACGTGATAGAATATAGTAGCAATTCTGTTGCAGACATGCAATCAAGATATATGGCCTACAGACAGTTTATCAACTAGGTCAGACGCGGTCAGCTTCTTGGGGGGAAAAGCATACCCTTATGTGTTGTGACATAAAATAAGGTTGCATTTGCTAAAGAACAATGCAAATATGAAGGATTTCTTAAAACAACAGACTGCTATAGTATTTTTCAAAATGTAAATAAAAAATATAATTGTAAATTGCATCTCCAAAATTTATCTGTGGTCCATGTACATCAGTTAGTATAATATATATATATATTATTATGCATGCCTATATTGCAGTACTTTTATGACACAGACACGTACCTAAATGATTCCCAAATATTTTAAAAATTTAGTAGAAGTAATTGAATTGGAATCTTGAAATATACAGAGCTTCTGAGTAAATTTAGAAGTTGGAGGAGCTGGAAATATTTCGTGGGAGTGTTTTCTTCTTTTTCTCATTGTATTGCAATTAAATTTGACTTCAATTCTTTTTGCTCCAAAATGTTATCTATCAATTCCAATATGAATCCATAAACTTCTTCTGCTGTATAACAGTGACCCAGTCAACAGCAATGTGTCTCATCCACGTCAGAGCACGAATGCATACTGGTAAATAATGGATGACCTCCATAAACATTTAACGTAGATTGTTTAATTGATGAGAGGTGAAGATAACGAACAGTGATCAATCTCATAACTCCTATAAACAATGAAAAATAGATAGTTGGGCAAACATGAACCCTTGGACACACCAGAGGTGGGATCAGATTCCTAGGAGGAGTAAGCATCCCCTGTTGACCGGTCACACCCGCCGTGAGCCCTAAATTTTGACCAGGTAAACGGAATTATCTGTAATCAAAATCAGTGTACCAAGATTGACGAAACAATTTGTATGAAACACGTTAGACAGCATTTGATCAAACGTCGTAATAGAAACAAGCAAATTAGATTTAGGCAACACTCTTCAGTTTCAGGAGGTTTTTTAAGATTATTATGCAACAAATATTTTTTTTTATGTTCACTTCCTTTAAGTAATTTAACAAAGGACGATCCCAAGGACACACATATACACTAATCATTATATCAATGTTTTGTTTTGAGGAAATTTGAGTTCGTTTTAATTGATGTACACTCCTCCCCCACGAGTTTGGGCAACCTCCTCTTTCATTTTCTTGTCAAGAATTTTACACAAAACATGTTTGCCTCCGCCCTCTCCCACTTTGAAAAAAAAAAAAAAACGTTGTTACGAGCCGGTAAGAGAAGGTACAAATAGGTCGATTTCCAACTCGCACTGACACAGCTCGTAATCAGAACACACAGAACACTGCAAAAGAATACTGCTAGGCGACTACAGTTTTCTAGTTCTGCAAGTCGTTAGTTTGGTAGACATGCCATATGGACTTTACAATGTACATTCCTATGGAAAACAGAGTTTCGCTTTGTTTCTTTTTTAATATGTATGCTTTAAAAATCTAAAACTACATGTGTATAGAATTATTCTTATTTACAAGGCATGTCGTGGAAATTCTTTTATTTCATATATCTATTTGTTGTTGTTGTTGTTGTTGTTGATGCAAGGTAAAGATAACGAACAGTGATCAATCTGATAACTTCTATAAGCAATACAAAATATATATTTGGACAAAGCTGCTTATTTTTCAAATCGACGCAGATGTATGACAAATATGCTGATGTTTCAACAGTCTGGATTGGAGTCTGTATTCCGCAAATCGTATAGTCGTTAAGATAATGTTAAAGTAATTCCACCCTCCTGTGATGTCATCAGATTTTGCAAAATCAATGATTTATTTACATTTATGCGTGATAGAAACATAAATTTTGTTGGAGTCTTTTCCGAAAGTTATTGTAAAAAATCTTGTTAAAAATAAACTATTTTAAAAGTCTAAGATATAGATGAATAATCAATTATACGTTTTAAAATATTGAATCCAAGGGCAATATCTCTGTTTCTATTGATTTCTTTATCAAGTCTATTATGCGATAGATTTCCTTTATTTTTTACAGACATTTTGTATATTTTTGTGAAGATACAGTTTCATGAAATTGTTATGGATGCTACTATATCGTCATAACCAGTTTCTATGAAATTTTGATAACGCTGTGTAAGGAAAATTGCCATTTTCTGACTGTGATATATGATTCTGTTTATGTACGTTTCGTATCTTAAAAAGTGATGACATATGTGTTTTATTTGATAATTTGTTAGTTTTAACTCTAATGAATGGAAATAAATACATTTTTCAAACTTGTATCAGATAAAACTGCGAGTATGGAGTTACCTTAATTGCAAATACATGATGGAGTTAGGTTGAACGGATCGTTCTGTACATAGTACTAATTTTGACTACGGGTTACTCCATTTACCTGATCAAGATAGAGGGTTAACGGCAGATATGACCGGTCAACAGGGGATGCGTACTCTTCCTAGACACTTGATCCCCTTTATCTGATGTGTGTTGGTCTCTGTGTTTGTGTTCGGGATTATACTTTGGTAGTTGCATCACATTTTTTTCAAGCTTATCCTGGAGGTTTGTGTATTCTTACGTCTCCTTGATAAGGCGCTGCCTTACTTGGTCAGGTTTTCATTTATGTTGAATATGAATAACATAATGTTGATTCTGTCAATTGCATGTATTATCTTTAGTATGCTTCTCTGTTGATATTGCTTAAAATACAAGATGTGCCGACCTGACGAAATCACAACTACGAAAAAAGCTTGATATATTCTTGCTGATTTTTGGGGGGCTAATTATATACATGCATGTATCAATACCTAAAATTCAAGCTGGCTTTGTCAGTACGAATTGAATTATATCTTCTGCTTTTTCAGGGATTATTCACATTTAAGTGAGCATGATAGACAAACAGATGCATGTAGTTAAATAGCCTATTTTACAATTGTTTTTAATTCGTTACGCAAATGTGTTTATGAATTTCCAATTTGCTGAGTTAATACATTTGTAGTCTAGTCAATCTAGCTCATATATGAGCAAAACCTCAAACTAATTGCAACAGAAATGAAATTTTGATTATTCGTGCAAGAAAACACAGGCAAACATCATATTAAAAATCGGCTTTTGTATTTCAATGGGAAAATTGGAATTTTGGGGTAAAATGATGTTGTTTTTTTTTTTCATGAAAATCGTTAAAAACTGGAAATCGAAGAAAACGTCCATTTCATGTAACATACAGTAAAAATTAGTTTCAAATTTCAACCTGGAAATGTTCGATTAATATTTTTTACAGCAGAATATATTCTTTCCTTGACTGTAATGTTCTGGTAAAATCTTGCTTTTTTGAATATAATTGTTAAAGATTGAAATTTTAAGAAGAAAATCCACATATTTTTATACATTTGAGGCTACCAATAAAACATTGAGGCTAGGATTTATTTTAAAAACTGCTCATCAAGTAAGATATATAGATTATATGCAATATATATGAAAAATACCATTTTAGGTAGGAAAACCTACCTTTTTGTAAAACAAAAATACTGAAAAACTGGAAATGATAGGAAATAACTGTTTTATAGAAGATATGGCATTGCTCTCATGAATTTAAGAATAAAACGTTGAAATCACAACTAACCTTTTCTGCACCAAATTTTATTTTCCCTTTCCGAATTTTGGGCTGAAATCTTCATTTTCCAACAAAAATCGTTAAAAACTGGATTTTGGAAGAAAATACTTTCCCCTCTCCATTAGGCATATATGAGTTACCACATGAAGATTTATACATTAAAATAAACTGTTAACACAAAACAAGTGCTCTTTCAAAAATGGTCTGTTAAAGATGACCTATATTTTTGCAGTTACTCCCTTTGCATCGGAAGTTGGAGGCGCGCTTACCATCCTGGTACTATGTTTCACATAAATACATGTAGTATTTTAAAACAAACAGTGTATAGTACAGCTTATGTTACCAAATTTTTTATTAAGCTGAGTTTTAACAGTTTGCACTACATCTATGACGAAACAGGGTTCAGTTTCTTCGAGTTTATAAAGAAATCTTTAATACGTGCACTTCGTCAAATTCTAGAGTTTGGGAAAGAGGGGGGGAGGGGGGGGTATAGCCGTATTTGATGTTTAGTTCTATCCAAATTATTGTGCAATTAATAACGAGAATTTCAGAAGCAATATGTTTTAAAAACAATGGACACATGTAATTAAAAGCAAAGTGAATCAGCCACGCAGCATCGTAAAAAAGAAATGGGGGAGAGGTGAAGATAATTTCACAATATTGCCTGAAAATTGACAAGTAAATTTTAATCCAAATTTATAAAAAAAAAATCGTTGATGGTGTGTGTGGGGGAGGTCGTTCTTTCAGTTCAATTTTATACTTCTTCTGTGTACAGTTCACGACAATGCTATTTTTTTTAAAAAAGAGGAGGGAGGGTAACTAATCTGTCTAACAATCGACCTCTGTACGTAAAAAATTCATCAACTTTGCATATAATGATAAAAGGGGGCAGAGTCATTGTTGCTACGTGCCTGATAATCATATAAGTGATCAGTTGAGTAATTGCAGTACCGTTTAGTCCATGTTTTTACAAGTACAACGGTTAGTGTCACAATTTGCCTTGCATTTAAAGCGAATAACGTTCAAAAGTTTATCTGGCGCGACTAATTGTAATTTAGTTTTAACGGATAAAATAATTGCTGAAAGCAGTGATAAGCCCCATTTCGTAGGATCCAAATTAATCATTTCTTTAGTCCACTCGGTGCTCCTCTTCTGCAGCTGTAGTTAGTGGAAATGACTGAACTTGTAAAAATGATATTGTGTTGGACAATTCCATCGTATAAAGTTGATATGACATCGACACCAGAAGATATATTTATCTCTATATAATCCTCATTTAGGAAGGTGAAGATAACAAACAGTGATCAATCTCGTAACTCCTATAAGCAATACAAAATAGAGAGGTGGGCAAACACGAACCCCTGGATATACCAGAAGCCTATGAAGAATAAGTACCCCCTCTTGGCAGGTTACACCCTCCGTGAGCTCTATATCTTGATCAGGCAAACGGAGTTACCCTTATTCAATATCATTGTGCCAAATGGCCTAACAATCGGTATGAAACAAGTCAGACAGATTTGACCCAATGATAGGTTGTATTGGCAAAGTAGATTGTTGTAACGACTATAGAATTTGCGACATGCTGACTTTAAACGAGACTCACTGTTGAAACAGCTGCACCATCAACCTGTTTGTCAGTAGCCTGCCTGCATTTAAAAATTAATCATATACAGAATTTGCTCGCGATTTGTCTACATTTTGACACTCCATTGGTTTTTTAAGTATAAAGGACCCGTTCAGATGCCGAACATTCTTGACGTTGTGTCACATCCTGTTAATGCATGTAGAAATGGCAAGGATGGACAAACTTCGTTCCTAAAAAGACGTCTGGTTTTAACGATATTTTTTTTACTTAGGGGCAAGATCAAAAGTTCAATGTCTCACAAAAAACTAAGTTCACATAGTTTTCACCAAGACCCCCTCCCCCTTTAAAACTTAATATAACAAATGTTGAAACTAATCGAATAACAAGAAAAGAAACGTACGATTATAAATAACACTCTGTATACCTCTGTATACCTATTCTACTGTTTATTCACAAATGAAAGTGTACATTAAATCTATTAAATGTTCATTAATATGTTTTAAATATTATGTGGTATTCAACAGTCCTTGTCGTTTTCCTTTTCCCACTAAAGTGTAATCAATGTCGGATGACAGAAACTTAAGGGAGTTTTTAACCACCCCCCCCCCCCTTAACTAATGGAATTTAAATTTCCATCCGACATTGATCTCGTCCTTTAGGGCAGTTATGTTTATTTCAGAGTTCGTTGTTATCTCTGTCCTTTATATAAAGACATTTCAAACACAACGTGCATTTTGTATGATCTTCTAAAATGTACGATAAATAACTATCCCATTTCCATTTTCAATGATCGTGTGCCAGAGTGGAGAGAATTCCATCGTCATCGAAATTTTTTTTTTTCTTGAATAGATGGTCGGGCGGTCTAGCGCGCTGGTCGCATGCTGCTAGGAGATGTGGCTCTGCAGGTCGTGAGCCCAAGACTAATTAGCAAAAGTAACTACTAGATTTTACATCAAATCATGATACTATGCGCAAGTGTTTACTTAGATTGATTTTTATTATTCATATTATCGATGTTTTATTATCATTATTATTACCCATGAATGACTCCCCAAACCTGAATTTGAAAAAGAAAAGCAAAATTACCTTACTTAGTCTTATAAAAGTTTTTAATACAAAACGCTTGCTCAGATGATGAAGATACAAATTAACTGAAACTTTTAACCCGAATGGCTTTCCATACTTTCTTTTTTAAACAAATGTAATTCCCTCTTGTAAATTGACACTAATTCATTTAAGATTTCATTTATAATTGATTATTCATAAATTCTAAAGTAAATATTGTGTTTCATAATTAAAATTAATTCAGTAGAGGGTCAAACACAATATTTTGAAGCTTTGTTCCGAAAGTTCCACCGGGAATGAAAATCGGCAAAGAATATGAGATGCTGAACAATATTGTATGTATATAGACTGTCTTAAAATCACCTTTTTAATACAACTGTTAAGCTGTTTAATCGCGTTTTTATTACATTTACTTTAATTCGTCGTGTATAACTTTATTCCGATGACTGTCATAGTCAAGTCACTCCCCTTTACGTGTACGACGTGCCGTAAACACCACAAAATATCGATGGTTTACTAAAACATTTAAGTCTAAATTTGAAATATTTCCCTTGTCCGATTTTGTCCGATTTTTTGTATGTTGTTAACCACGCTTTTGTTTATTAAATTCCATCGAGTTTGTTTCTGTTTCAATTAATTTGAGGTGATTTGCTAGATTGACTACATTATTACCAATTTGAGATAAAAATACCGGTGTGTTAGTTTTATTTACAACATATTGAGACATTTGTCAAATGATATGCATGCATGCAAAACGTATACGGTACCAGTTTTGATGCACCAGATGCGCATTTCGAAAAAATAATGTCTCTTTAGTGATGCTCGAGCCTAAATTTTGGAAATTCGAAATGACAAAAAACTTGTAAGAGCAAAAATGAAAACTAAAGTGCCAAAAAAAGGATCAAAGCTATGCATGAGGGGGATATATTCCTTAATTTGGAAATGAATCTCTAAATTTTATCCCAGAAATTAAATATACATCCGTATTGTCAAGCTAGCAACGAAGTACTTAGCTACTGGACTATAGACACCGTCTGGGACTAACAGTCCACCAGCAGAGGCCTCGACCCAGGGGTCTATTATTCTAGGCACGCAACGGACGCCCCTTGTATATATACAAACATACGTCTAATCTCGGTGGTGGGTTAGTAGTTACATGTGTATGATGTAGATACGTTCATTTAAGGATATGGTAAGTTTTTAAAATTGAAGCGCTTCCGATGTTTATGCGAATTATCCTGTAATGAAATATACATATTTGCATATTAACCCCTCAAAATCAAACAGTTATATGTGTGTTTGTGTTGTAAATATATACCCTATGTACCTTCAGAAATTTTCCACTAATTCCAATGGGTTTAATCTACGTTCAGAATGAAACTCACATGTATGATATCACCACTGTTTATTTTCTGTAAATACCGTGTGCATGGTCAGTGACGGCTGTCCTATGGCTTTTCTAATATCAAACCGCAACATTTTTGTAAAGGTTCTGGTCTAGAACATTTAAATGTGAAAAAGATATTGATTACCTATCTTTATTTACACAATGTTTCTGATTTACAATATAGATTTACATTCATGATTTAAATATGTTTTAATATTTCACAGATTCAACAAACTTACTAAGTGCTTCCTATGAAAACACTGTTAGTGTTAATGATACATATATCGCAAATTGAAATGAATGTCACCAGATATCGCTTGTCTATAATTTGTCCTTTCCCTGAATCTTTTTAAGTCAAGCTGTTGATTTCGCACGCCTTATACTGCTTTGAAAGTGTTAAATATATTGAAACATAACAAACTTATTTAAGACGCTCTTGCGGTCGAAAAGTAAAATGTGTCTCCATTTTCAAGCCTAAGGTATGTAATTAATGTAATTCGCCATATATTTGAGTTCCATTAATACATTCGAGTGTAAAATATTATTTTGACGAATGACTACATCACTGACACAGTCCTACTGTCGGGATTATACGAACGCTTTACTTTAAACTTAGTAATTTTGAATCACTTAATGAAATGAGAGACAGCTTTATATTCTAATCAAGTAGTAACTGATTTATATCATCTGCTAAATCATTTTCCTCTGATATGATACATAATTTCGCTGCAGAACAGCATACCCGTTTAACTTGTGCTGGGTTGCAATATACTTCACCTGGGCTGGTTGAATTCTCTAATCACCATTTGTCTGTCTGTCCGTCTGTCCATTTTTCTGTCTGTAACCCTTTTCACACCTTCATCTTCTCCAGAACCGCTGTGACAATTGAAATCAAAATTTGGAAAATATACTTTAGTAAAGGGGGTTCAAGTATGTTCAAATGAATCGCCGTGTCCTTTCAAAGGGTAGACTATCAAGAAGAATAAGAAATAGAGTGTGTTTAAAAACACCGGCTTTTAAAGTTTAAATCTGCATGAATACTTCCTGATACGGTGGAAATTAACGTTTGTCCAAATCATGATCCCAGGGGATAAGATGATACCACAATAGGAAATCAATGGTTTACCTGTAAATATAGAGGGGCATCTTTAGAAATATTCTTCCAAAAAACAGCTAGGCCAGAACGAATGAAATTTTCTTTCAAAGAACAGCTGGGCCAGAAACAAAATGAAATTTACATGAAAGTTTTTTCCTTTTAAAAAGTATTTTCAAATGTGTTGAAATTGTTGTCCCCGGAGGTAGGATGGAGTCACAGTAGGGGATTAAAGTTTAACATGCGGATATAATAGGTACAAAATTTTAAAAAAATCTTCCCCAAAACAGCAGAAGAAAAACATGTTGATATGCTAGCATCCATAGGTGGTGCAAATTCAACATTGTTCAGTTGTGGCTCCTCGAATGCACACTAGGGATTCAAATTTTACGTGGAAATGTATAAGGAGTATCTTTTACACCCTCCATATCAACAACAATAGAGTCATGATCAGTCAAATTGGTATGCAAGTATTTTACGGTAGCTTAAAGTTCATTTCAAAGGGCCCTTGGGGTAGAGTTGGACAATAGCAGATCGAAGTTGTATTTGGAAATATACAGGACATTAGTTTAAACGTTTTTTTTTCTTTCAAGAGTACCAGGGCCACACTGCATCCTGCATCATACCCTAATGCTTATGTTTTCAAGTTGTATATATTCAAGATTTATATACCCCCACAACTCCATGCATAGTCAAGGGGTATTGTTTCCTCCTGCATGTCCGAAACTTTAACCTTGCTCATAACTTTTGTATAATGAATGATTTGGATCTCATGATATGCACATTCATTTTGACAATTTCATTCCATGATGCCTGACCAAGTGAGCCCGACCTTCTTCAGAGCATCAAGGCCATGCAAGTCCTATGTCAGTGTTTAGGCATCCCATGTTGTGTGAATTCAAGCCCGCCCATGCCGTGACCTTTTGTGAGGTCACAATACGGGGTCAACTGATTGAATGGGGATGTTGATTTCCAAACATCTTTTAAAAATCACAACTGTTAAATAACAACAGTACCAACGTAACTCGGGTGGGGGATGTGAACCTTGGACCTCTTGTTTATTAAGAATATAGAAAATTGAAAGATTTTTTTCTTATATTCAAAACAATGAAATTGTGCATGGTGTCTATCGTAACTGCTTTATGTTCATTTATCAAACACAAATAAGCTACACGTCTCTGCTTTTATAAACACCCCTTACAATGATATTAGCCATGTAGTCCAAATTATCCTGTGTGTAATAACAAAGTCCACGAAACATGAATGCTAGCTTGTGATAAGTAAGATAGTGCAATGGAATCTGTTTTAGGGTTCATGGGGTCTATTGATCTATGCAGTTTAATAGGTCTATTTTTGTCCTTTTCTTCCTTATTTTTTTTATATCATCAATATGTATTTGATATTTTTGGATAATCATACATTAGGAAAATAACTCAAAAGGGCAACCATGTCGTTTCAACTCAACAAACCTGATTTTGTCGTGACGGCTCATATATATTCCTTGTATTCTATTCATGTTTAGTACAATTGATTTCCATTCACAAAACTTTCACAAAAATAGTAATAGAAGCCGTATGGAGTTTATCCTGGACATATGCAGATAGTGCAAACATTCAGATTGAATAGTGATAGAGAACTACGTGTATGATTACGAATTTTAAAATATATCGCAATTCTCTGATGTGTGTTTAAGATGATGCTTTGATTATTTGACATGGAGAATGGTGGATGTACAGGTGTATTATTGTTATTCATTGTAGTTTTATACATATACTAGAAAGTGTTGTCCATTTAACAAAATATAGTAAATAAAACAACTGATGTAACTGTATCTTGTGTTATCTTAGAGGAGAAGATGAGAGCACTTGGTGATTACAGCGTATGGAAAACAGAAATATCAGGTAATCAACTTTTTATACTCAAAGTTGTGTGAGTGATAATTCAATCACTTTTACTTTAAAATGATATTACTAAATAAATACCTACACTGTATTTAAAAAGGTGCAAATAACGATAATTTTATGCTGAACTGTACAACAAATGGGCGAATTCAATATTACAAGCAATGTCCGTTTAAAAAAGGTATTGGAAATTGCGAACGATTGCATTACTTAGTTTTGTCATTAAAACAACATAACCTCACAAGTTCCGGTATTATCGTAAATTGATACGTTCAATTCATCAATATAAAATGTAACATCCATTGTGTATATTTGTTTGAAGAAAAACTATTATTGATCCATGCAACTTCTTAATACCTACTAGTATTAATATACCATCTTAGATATGAATGGAATATGAATTTTAATGTTTTAGCTCTGCATAGTGCAAAACACTTTAATATGAATGTATTACGATTCACGCACTCTCTATTATAACATACATGAAAGATCAACAAGATCAAAGATCAATAGTTCACTGTCCAATGTACATGAAATACATATAATTTATTTCATATATATATATATATATATATAAAACAGAGATCAACCGGAATAAGCATGGTGACATCTGTTACAGAATAAATAATAATCAAACCAACAAATTGAAAATTAAATCCCTAAAATGATGTGTTATTCATCGAGTGTATTTTGTTTAAAATCCCTCTCGAGAACACTCTAATTAATATCAGACTTCTTAGATCCGCGCCGTATACTTTGAATAGCGACTGCGAGTTATTATTATTATTATTTTATTCATTTATAAAACGCAAAATTACAGATAGTTTCTATGCGCTGTACAATGTGCCAATAATCAATGATAATATACTAATAAAAGACCTATAAAGGAGATGATAAAACAATGACAGGAATTTGAATAAAACATGGTAGTAAGATGACAAAGTGGTTGACTGATACTTGACAAGATACGATAGGCATACAGGTATTCGTATGGTGGATCAAAGTTCTGTTTGCAAGAGCTGGTGCATGAAATCCTTGATATTACACTGAATTTTACATTCACAGGGCATATTCACGCTTGAACAAGAGTGTTTTCATGGTCTTGCGGAATGACCCATGTGCTTTAAGCTCTCGAAGTTCCAGTGGCAGTTTATTCCACAATTGTGCACCTAGTGTTTTTAATGGCACTTTCACCGTATTTGTTTGATGATTTTTCTGGTTATCTTAGGATCTGATTTTACTTAGATTGCCCTCGAAAATTTTTCACTCATATGAAAACATCATCTTTGGCGGTGAAGGGCTGCAAAATTTAAGCCTATGATCGACGCATTCGGCTTTTAGACAAGGAGGGTTCTTTAACGTCTCATACCTTTTGTGACATGGGACCTCAGTTTATTTTTGCGATCTCATCTGAAAGACCGGCCCGTTTAGTTACCTCGTAAGACAAGCAAAGGGTACTGCAGACCTTATCTAACCCAGATCTTTACGGAAAATGTTAATGTAAAATTTAATTAAGATATATGAAAGTCAATGTTAACATGATGTTATTTTTTACACTTTCATCCATTCTTTTGTAATGGACAAGATCACGCCGCTGTATTTCAGTGCATCCATTTTTCAGTACGTCTGTGTGTCAGTCTGTCATTCCATATTTATACTCTTCGCAACAAAGTTGCGGAGGGCATAATGTTTTTGACTCGTCCATCAGTCTGTTTGTCTCTTTTTTCGGTGCAACTCCTTTGAGACGGCTCAACAGAATTTCGTGAAACTTTGTAGTTAATAAGGACACACTATGTAGATGTGCATATTCCCAAGACAATTCTGATTCAATATTTTTTTCTGAAAGTCATGGCTCTTTCGTTCTTGGGATTTCGAATTCGTCTGTCCTGTTCTTGTCAGCACAACTCCTCTGAGACTGCTCAACAGAATTGCGTGAAACTTTGTTGTTCATAAGGACACACTGTGTAGATGTACATGGTTCCACTAAAATTCTGATTCAATATTTTTGCAAGAGTTATATCCCTATTGAACTTAGAATGTCGAGGTTGTCTGTCCTGTTCGTGTAGTAATGCATATCATTACCATTCATTGTATGAGGCATTGCTAAGCAATGTTGGAGCATGGTGTATGTGAACATGTTCACCTTTACTTTCTTTAATCTAAAATGAATCTACAGTCATAGTGTATTTTATACATACATATCTTGTATATGAAGTAACATGGTAAATATCAAGGTTTCCACGATTTATATTATATTGTAAGTCGTATGTGTAAGAAGAATACACAAGTTAAAAAATGGGACTTGGATTTACTGTGAGGCTTTATTTTCTTGACTGGAACAGGAATGATCAAAGTCGTAGTAAAACAATATGCTTTATCATGCATTGACCTACATATTTTTGTGTGAGGTTTCTCAAATATGCGGAACGTGCTACAACGTTTTGTTATAACTCGTCGTGAATATCGAGAGTAATAAAGGCATAATTATCCATCCTAATTAAGAATGTGATACCTACTATTTAGACAAGACTCCGGGTTTTAAAGGAAGACTGTAATTGAGTGAAAACAAACCCAAGAAAACCCACCTTACCAGGTTGATTAGGAAATGCAATAAATGTAGGTCTTTCCGAAATTTCCAGAATCTTCACACAATCTATCTTAACTAGGGAATACAAAACACAGTTCAAATAGGATTCCTCAGATGTGTCAGGCTTTCCGTGGTAATTAGGTAATGTTGTCAAAGACGATTTTGTAGACATCCCGGGATTGTCCTACCTGCTGGGGTGAGGATACACTGTCATTATGTTGTACATAGTCCAGGGAATTGGTGTATGTGATACAGCAATAGCTTTGTAAATCTAACTACATATTGCCAGCTATTTCTACTGTCATATGAAAGCTTATTAATAAGCATTGTTCTTTCCTCTTAGTATGCAGCGGTTGAGTTAGTTGAATTTGATAGGCTAAGAAAATGTTTCAGGTGAAATAAACATATATAGATGGTTCAATTTTTTAGTTACTGTTTCACTTTTATCAGTGATAGGGGAACTATAATGTATATTACACTGTATTCATTGCACCAACTTGCTCATTATCTCAAATTAAACTACATGTATTCAGTTCTAAGTGTCTTGTATTCCATAACACATTCAATTTAATGTTCATGTATCAAGCAATAAAATAGCCATCAATTGTATTGCAACTAGACACACCATTGCCATTAGTCGGTTTTATTCATGTTAGTTTCACTGCCAGAGCGTTAACAATGTTAGTTTTTTTAAAGCACGAAATATTGTAAATACTGGTCTGGGCCTAGTCTGGCCTCAAAGTTGGTCTGACCCCAATTTTGTCCTCTAATTTAGCTTCAACCCAACAAATAGTCCAATAATGTCATCTATTTTAAATAGTGTATACTTTTTGGTGTGTACTAGTTGAAAAGTTAGGAAGGCAAAAGAAAACGATTTTATCAATATATTGATCAATAAATGTTCGATAAAATCGTACGGATTGGTGGTAGTTCATGATCATTTTAAATGACACATTTACAAAACAACAAAAACATATCATTTTCGAGTTATGACTTTGAAAAACTGAAATCAATAATAAATAAATCAATGAAATCAATGAAAATTTAAAATTGAGAATTCTTAGTTTTGGTTGAGGCAAAAACTATTTTTTTAGATATCGAATATGAGGCCAAGCCAGCATTTGAGGCCAGGCCAAAATTTGTGTTGAAGCCAAAGTAGAGGCCAAAATTGGGGTCAGGCCAATTCTGAGGTCTTATAGTATGCCTATAGACACTCCATTTGGCATACACCAACAAGTGAAAACAACCCTGTTAAATGATCACATCCGCCATGAGTCTTGTATCTTAATAAGAGAAAGCAGAAATCCCTAGTCAAAATCGGTATACAAAGAACGGCCTAACCATTGGTATGAAACATGTCAGACAGCATTTACACATCCGTGTTATAAGAAAGTCAGTTAGAACTGTAGATTCACTAATATACGCTTTGAACAATCTGAATATCTCTGCATCAGGAATTTTCGCCGAAAGGAAATAACGTAATCAGTAACATAAAGTGTTCTACAGGCTGTATCCCATTTTGATTAATAGTCAGCTGTTTCTTTCAAAGAATCGAACCTAGATAGATATTATGGGTACGTATAATGAAGGCGACTGTTACTCAAGTTACATGCATTATGTGGTTGTATTTGATATGAACAGTGTCTACTGCGCAATCATAAGATGAAGACCACACAAGATGAAGACCACATAATCCGAATCACAAATATTTTCAAACACACAAAATACATCAATGATCATATATACAAGTTAGGATTTTGAAGGTGGGTTGGGGTCAATGTTCAAAGGTGAAATTGGACATATGAATATAATGACCACCTAATGATTAGAAAACCTTTTACTTGACAGACATCAAACCTGGCACACTTGGATATCTTCAGAAGTAGATTACCTCTTTTGATTGTGAGGTCACATGATCAAAGGTAGAGGGTAAAAGTGGACATACGAATATACTATCTGTTTATTATCTCTAGAACACTTTACTATACACAAATCAAATTTGGTACACTGGTACATCGTAAGGAGTAGATGACCACTATTGATCATGGGTTGCATGGTCAATCCACTCTGGACATAAGAAAAGTTTGTCTGCTGAATATCTTGAATTGGTTTGGCACTACTATCATAATCAATGAAATTATGTGTGTGCATAACCCTTGTATAATTTTGCACCATGGTGGGCATCTATGTTTTACAAACATTTCTTGTTTTATATTATTCCATGTGCGAGTTCAAAGGGGGTGCTAGAAGATGAAAACGGAAGGACAGTTTTATCACTAGAATTTTATAAAAGAGTAGGGCGGACATACATGTGTAACTACAAACTTAATTTGATTCAGTATATAGTGAAGAGATTTACACTTCACCAGACACATCATTCCCTGGCATACATACCTAACTATAACATATTATTCATTTTATATAGAATTATTATACGCCCGTCCTTGGTCGGAACATATTTGGGTACAGTAATGACTATACGTATGTCCGTTCAGACTTTCTGTTTCTGTTTTCATTTCTCTGCCACATATCAAGCTAAAACTTGTTATGTAGCTTATTTGTGGGTCATTCTAAATCATGTAATAATTTTGATTCATTTTGACATATCTCTTGCAGGAGTGTGTCCTTTTATTTTAAAATTCTTTTGATATGGAGTGTACATAAATTGTCTTGTTATCTCCTCTGATAGTTTTCAAATGAGGACTTTTTTTTATTTTGAGGAGTGTTTCTATGAATGTTATTGATGTGCATATGACAGGGATTTTAATTTTCCTCAGTTTTTTTGAGAACAGTGCACGTTGTTGAACGTAGTTAGTTTCGGGAAAGTATTATATAGAGAGCACATGACATGTCCGTCTAATGCGTTTTTGTCGTATTATTTATAGACACTATGAGATTGTGCAGTTCTTCACTTTTTCAAGTTTTTCTTTAGTAGAAATATTCCCATGGTGGTGTTCAAATTAGTGTAGGGAGGGGTGTTTCTCCACAAACAACGATATTATCATCACCATTGTTTTTAAAATAGTGGAATATCGTACTCTCAAAATTTCAGGTCCCAGGGAAGGTGGTCATTAATGTTTCCGATCCCGATGTTTATTCACTAAGTACAATGCATTATGAACAAAAAGTATAGGAAAGATCTTCATAACTAGAGAAAGTACCATCACCATTTTCACAATGATGGGAACTGACCACTAATACCTTCATCTCCAATTTTAGCTCTTCTGAGCCGAAGGCTCAAAGAGCTAATCATATGGCCATATGTCTGGCGTGCGGTGTGCTTCGACTTTTTGGAAAAAGGGCTATATCTCAAGAACCTCTTGGCCAATTTTTGTCAAATTTGTCAAAGGGTATCCTTGGACCAAGGGCTTTCATTTGTACTAAAATTAGGGTTGTGACCCTTTAACAAAGGAGATAATTAGGAAAATGCAAACAAAAGTAGTGGTTGCTAAAAAGTCTTCTTAAGAACCACTGGGCAAATTATCACCAATCGTATGCATAAGGATGATGATGGGTTGTAGATAAAAAAAAAAAGTGTTCAAGGCATCATCCAGGGGCAAAGGGTGCGGTCTTAAGGTCACTTCAAAGTTGACCTTAAATTTTGTTTTGTTAAAACTTTGATATTTTGCTTAGTGTAAGAACTAGGATCATCAAATTTTGTCAGTTGATGCATCTTAGGACCTAATATCATGTTGTTTCAAAAGTAGGCCATGGTGACCTACTTTTTGAATTTCGCAGGTAATTATTATTAAATGGATTTTGATGCATATCTTGGACACTTTTGAGCCTATGATCATCAAAAGTTGTCAGTTGATGGATCATAGGACCTTGAGCTGCGTCATGTGAAAATTATGCCATGACCTACTTTCTGAATTTCATGGCTAATTATTTATAAATACATTTTAGGTTATCATTTCAGATACCGAGAGGTTTAGAATCATCACACCTTGTAAGTTGATGCGTCTAGAGGCCTCGAAACATTTTTATGAAAAAGTAGGTCACAGTGACCTACTTTTGAATTTTGTAGACATTCAAATTTCACATTTCAATTTTAGGTGCATATTTTGGACACTATGAAAGCTAGGATAATCAAACTTTGTCAGTTGATGCATCTTGATTCTTCATAGTTTGCTGACCAAAACGTAGGTCACCGTGACCTACTTTTGGAATTTGACGGCTATATTTTAATATTTCTGATACCACTTGACTTACAATTATCAAACTTTGTCAGTTGATGCATGTTGAGTTGTCAGAGTGTGTTGACTAAAAAGTAGGTCACCGTGACCTATTTTTGGATTTTGACGGCCATATTTGAATATTTCAGATACTATTTGACTTACAATCATCAAACTTTGTCAGTTGATGGGTCTTGAGTCTTCAGTGTGTGTCGACCAAAAAGTAGGTCACTGTGACCTACTTTTGGAATTTCACGTTTATATCTGAAATTTCAGATACTATTTTACTTCAATTATCAAACTTTGTCAGTTGATGCATCTTGAGTCTTTGGAGTATGTCGACCAAAAAGTAGGTCACTGTGGCATTCTTTTGGAATTTGACGGCTATATTTGAATACTATTTAACTTGTCAGTTGATGCATCTTGAGTGTTCGGTGTGTCGACCAAATGTAGGTGACCGTGACCTACTTTTGGACAGTTACATTTAAATTTTCAGGTACTATTTGACTTAACATCATCAAACTTTGTTAATTGATGAATCTTGGTTAGTGAGAATTTTTGCCTGTTCTACAATGTATCAGAAGAGCGATTCTAGGCCCATGGGCCTCTTGTTATATCATGTGACAGAGTGCACTCTTTATTACAAATGCAATCTCTCAGTGGGTTACATGCTATCTACCGCGTGTCAAAATAATTGTAAGACCATCTTTAGATGCTGGTTTTGACTACGGATTACTCTGTTTACCTGGTTAAGACATAAAGCCCACGGCAAGTGTAACCGATGAACAGGGAATGCGTACTTCTCTTAGACACATAAACCCACCAATGCTGTATCCAGGGGTCCGTGTTTGCCATACACCAAACGTTGTATTCAGAGTGTTTAGCGGTAGTGGCATATGATCAATCAATTTTTGCATCATGGTTTTATTTATTTATATCCCCCCTCGTGCTGAAAGAGGCATATTCTGTTTGTACTTTATATCAGTCTGTCTGTCATGCATTCATGTAAACACTTTTCCTCTTATATATTTAACCAGATAGACTTGAAGCGTTGTACAATGCTTCATAGACATGGAAAATGCCCCCATGCAATTGTGCGTAGACTGTAAAAATACCGATTCATTGATAACGGGAAGTCATCCTTATGTTCCATCGTTTCATGTACTTCATAAGTTATGTATACTTACCTTGTACATAGTGTACGCATGTTTTAAGATCGTAATAGCGTACTATTTAAACAAGCGTGCATACTACACCTTTTATCGAAGTTGCCATTTTCTGACACCCTCTCTCTCACCGATCGCGACAGTATTTTGTTTCACAAATATAAAGAAAATTGAAAAAGAAAAAAAAAAAAAATGAAATACCAATAAAAGACATTGTCTTTCAACTCTTATTTCTTCTCTGTTATTCACCTTTAGAAAATATTTTTACAAGCCTATCTAATAAACAAGAGGTTTTCATTCCCCTCAACATTGAAAAGATAAAGTTACAATGACAACCTCTTTTTCTGTTCTGCAGCTGTTGTTTGTGCTCTCTCCTTTTTCTTGTGAAAATGTGATCGCCATTTCATAACTTAATATTCTTTCCATTCTCTGTCCATATATATTGCTGTCATAGCGCCGCAATTACAATATTCTTGACACTTTCGAACACCTATACAAACATTTACTTCATGCCTCGTTCACACTAAAAAAAAAATAATTCGCATTAAACGTAAGTTAATGCGAATTAAATCTGAACAGCATTCACATGGAAATTTTAATGCACATCCGTGTGAACTCGGCATGAACTTCATCAAAATCATGTTGCAGATTAGTTTAAGAAGAAATGCTTTTAGCGCTTGTAAAACAATTCCTGAAACATTGATTTTGATGGAATTAATGTATTTGTCCGAATTAAAAAAAATCGTACCTGCATATATCATTAGCTCACCTGAGCTGAGAGCTCAAGTGAATTTTTCTGATCGCCTTCTCTGCGTCGTATGTTCGTCTGTCTGTCAGTCTGTAAACTTTTAACATTTTTGACTTCTTTTCCAGAATCACTGGGCCAATTATAACTAAACTTAGCCAAAGGCATCCTTGGGTAAAGGGCTTTCACCTTTGTTCAGATGAAGGGCCATACCCTTTTCAAAGGGGAGATGATGACAAAAATGCAAAAATAGGGTGGGGTCATTTAAAATTTTTCTCAAAAACCACTGGGCATACTCTATAATAACTTTCAGCCTACATTCTTCTCATTCACTAATATTGATATAAAAATAGTGGAGGTAGGGAGACAGTCATTCGCTATATACTTGTATTTCTTTGCATATGAAAATAACAAATAATGATCATTCAGACCCACAAATTAACATCACTGGCTATATAACCATTCACAAAGACTAATCGACGAGGTGGTGCCATATGTACCTACATTAGGGAATATCTTGCATTCACTCTGGTTGAGATTCAAGGAATAAGAGATAGCGATGAGATTTTGTTCTTAGATTTCCTGCTGCCAAAGACAAAACCAGTTATTGTTGGAACGTGTTATGGACCTCCAACTCCGTCAACTTTTCCTGAGGGATAGGATTGTTTTGCTGTTTTTTCGCAACACTCAACATTTTTTTCCAGTTATATGGTGGTGCCCAGTTTTTATTGGTGGAAGAGAGAACCCAGATACAATGTACCTGGGGAGACACAACCGACCTCCCGAAAGTAAACTGGGAAACTTTCTCACTTACCGGCGCGAGTGGGATTCGAACCCGCGCTGACTAGAGGTGAGAGGCCGTGTGATATTGAGCGCGATGCTCTAACCACTCGCCCACGGAGCCACCCTGAGAGATTGGAGAAATCCCTCACTGAAGTGTGAAATATCTCTTCTTTAAAATGTGATTTTAACATTTACACCTTCAATACCAACAATCAACTTTTTCATGCACACATCATATCATCAAACTATTTGGACTAACTCAATTGGTTAACGAACCAACATGTATCACCGATAAATCTAAGTATTTAATGGACCATATCTTCTGTAATGATGCGTAGAAAATATGTCAATCTGGTGTCATCAATATAGGTCTTAGTGACCATTCTCGTATTTACTGTACAAGAGAATCTTACAGAACTTTTTTAGGAAAGCATGACAATATCAAAATAAGGTCTACAAAAACTTATGACAAAGACATTTTTATTACTTTTTTAACAGAAGCCGAATGAAGTAAATATTTCCATGCTAACAATGTTAACGAATCATGGTGTGCTTTTAAAGAAATTTTCGTGAACAATTTAAACAAAGTTGCGCCAGTGAAAGAAATCAGAATAAAGCAAGAGAGAGAGAGAGAGAGAGAGAGAGAGAGAGAGAGAGAGAGAGAGAGAGAGAGAGAGTCTGGAATGCAGAAAGAATACAAATCCTACTGTAAAATTAGAAATCTACTTCAGAATCAGTGTAACATATCCGACTACTTTCACGACAAAATAGATGAGAACAAACGTAACCCCAGAAATGTGTGGCCATGTTTTAAAAGTCTTGGGTACCAACAACATTCCAAAACTAGCGGTACTACAGTTTTGAACAGTAATGGTGGAAACTGCTTTGAGAATCAAACAATTGCAGATCACTTTAATTTATTTTTCACAATTGCAGCAAATCTTGGAGAAAAACTACCCTCTCCCAGAGATTTATACAAAGCAGCATCACATATCATTAAAAGTTTCTATAAAAAACAAGAGAAAGTATGAAACCTCCTTCATTTTAAAGCATGTTGGGGAAAATTATGTTTATAAAGAACTCTGTTGACTTAATGTCACCAAAAGTACAGGCTTATATGGGATACCAGCCAGATTTCTCAAAGATGCAGCACCTATCACTAAGCTTCCATTACATTTTTGATAAATCAGTCTATATCGGAAGAAACAGCTCCCAAAAAACTCAAAATTGCTAAAGTTAAACCTCTTTTCAAGGAAAGTGATCGATTAAAAGCAGAAAACTATAGGCCAGTAAGCATCTTAAACAATGTGTCTAAAATTTTAGAAAAAGCAATATATAATCAACTCGAAAGTTTTCTTATTAATTATTTTATATGACTTCGAATTAGGATTCTAGTCAGAAGTTCATGTTCTACAGACAGCTGTTTAGTGCATCTTACTGATTATATCAAATCAATATCGGATAATTCTTCTTGACCTTCAGATAATTTTTGATATAGTTGATTACGGAAGCCGATAGGTGCCACGGCATAGAATTAATATCTATTTAACTCGTGGCCGCCACTTAAGTTATGTGGCGGCCGCCACTTAATTTAACTGACGGTCGCCACTTATTATCTGGCGGCCGTCAAATAAATTAACTTGCGGCTGGCAGTTAATTTATGTCGCGGCCGTCAATTAATTTATGTGGCGGCCGACAGTTAATTTATATGGCGGCCGCCAGTTATTATCTGGCGGCCGTCAAATAAATTTACTTGCAGCAGCCAGTTAATTTATGTCGCGGCCGTCATTTAATTTATGTGGCGGCCGCCAGTTAATTTGTATGGCGGCTGCCAGTGAATTATATGGCGGCCGCCAGTAAATATAACTGGCGGCCGCAATATAAATTAACTGGCGGCCGCCACTCAATTCAAATGATTTATATGGCTGTCGCCAGTTATTCAACTCTTCTCTCTTTCTCTAACTCTCTCTCAAAATGAAAAGGGTGCAATCCCTCCCCAATGCTTAGTAATATGTATGTGATATATATAGAATTAAGAGCATTGCATTATTGTTTTTCGATTGTGTTGTTAAATACGTAGAACCACGGGGATGACCCTCCATTATTTTGACAACGTTCAATTTCTGTTATTTTCACATGCGAAACTAAGTTATTTTCACAGGTGAAATAAGATTAATTGGCGGATTGGCCCCCATTCCACTCCTTTGGTGGTACTAATGGATGGTAAAAATATAATAATGAACGGACTGATAAATGGAAGGATGAACGGAGCCCCCTCCCTCCAATTTAGGAGTACAAAGTTTGGGTAATATAGACGTTATAGGTTCCTTTTCTGCTTGTCAACTTCTCCGATGACTATCCCTACACTGCTGCGTATTTGCGTACTATTCTAAATCTTTCCAAAATAATCATTGAGCGTTATGAATTGAATTATTGAATTGCAATTGGCAGCCACCATGTATAAATTGAGTGGCGGCCGCCAGATAAAATAACTGGCGGTTGCCAAATAATAAGTAGCGAACGCCAATTGCAACCAGACCCAACCTGACACCCAAGCTGTCCCAGAAAGGAGTCCTGGGGACTGCTCTCTCAAAATGCGGGACTGCTCTGGGACTGCTCTAGAAAGCAGTCCTAGCGGTCCCAGTAGTCCCTGGGACAGCTTTCTGGGACTGCTTTGTTCAGCCAAGCGTGAATGAATCACGTGATGTTATGATTGACAGGAAAGTCCCGTCCACCGTGTATTCAGAATATTCACAAATCACCTCAGTAGTTTTTTCACCGCTTGCTGACGCACTTTCACTAGAGAACTTGATGGAAATAGAATAACAAGAATATATCCCTACATTCTTCGGCGGATAATTTGAATAATATGTAACGAATCATTTACAAATCAAAAATACGTGTACACGTAAGTGGAAAACAGTTTTTGCTAGTTTAATATAGACGATAAGTGAATAAATCATTTAGGCGACTTTACACACATTTATTTCAATAACGCAGTCAAGAAATAAATATAGTTATGCTACATGATTTTCAGAACCCAAGACACACTTCACATGTATGAAATATAAAAAAAATAAAATAATGAATAACAACAACAATATCACCTGATAGAACATGGACGTTAATTGATTTTACGTTGTGTTTGTGGTTATCAGACTTGTAAACTCTGCATGCATCTTTTTCACTCTTATTCATAAACTAACATTTTGGTGTAAATTGATGAAAAAGTTTCACACAAGTATTTTGAATATTTGCTGCCTCCATGTATAATGTATTGTTTTTCTCTTTAATTATATTGTAAGTCATTTATCTTCGATTCCGACTAACGTATTGTCGGCTTAGCTCCTCCCACTAGTTATTGTAACCCCGCCTGTTGGGACTGCTGGGACCGCTGGGAATGTTTTTCGGTTTGTTTACTGGGACTGCTGCGAAACTGCACTGGGACAGCTCTGGGACTGCTTTCTGTCAGGTTGGGTCTGTTTGGTACTGTTATTTATATGGCGGCCGTCAGATAACAAGTGGCGGCCGCCAGTTAAATTAAGTTGCGGCTGCTACACAAATTAAGTAGCTGCCGCCAGTTAAATTATCCTGGCACCTATCAGTTGATCATAAAATACTTTGTGAAAAATTGAATGTCATCGGCGTTAAGTCAATTGAATGTTAAATCCTATTTATCTGGGAGAAAACAAATTGTAAATGTAAACAATGCAAATTTTGCTGTATGTAATTTTACATGCGGGGTTCCTCAAGGCAGTTTACTTGGGCCTCTTTTATTTCTAGTATATGTTAAGGCAGTGGCGTACCTACATTATAGCACTGTAAGCACGTACTTACAAATATGTTTTGCAATTAATAAAAAAAAGATTGTTATTATTTCATAGCAGCTTCCGACAACGCTTTGCGTTCGTACTGGAACTAGTTTCGTTATGTTACAGACCGGTCACCATGATTAGGTGGTCAGAGGGGTCGTTTTGTGACGGGGAGGGGGTTGTGGATCAGAAACCCACTCGTACCTTGGCCGTGTTATGTACTCACGGCTTAAGAATACATGTAATGACTCGTATTGACTCTGAACAATCCGTAAAGCGATTGTAACCCGACGTGAATGAAATCGTAAATATCACTTAAGCATTCGTAATAATCCGTAAACAACTCGTAAACTACCCGTAACATATCGTAAACTAACCGCAAAGATTAGAAAAAAAACTGTTTACGATTGTTTTACGGATTTTTACGAGCATTTTACGTGTTCTTGCGACCAGTTTACGATATTTACGGATTGTTACAAGTTATTTATGGGTTATTTGCATGAAATGAAATCCGTGGACAAGGGTGATTTTTTTGCCCCTATTTTCGCGGATCCTTACGAGTGTGTGCGAGTATCCGAGCTGGCCGTGTAGGTGGAAAATTTTACAATATCATAAAACACAAGTATTCAAACACTAAATATTGCTGCAAAGACGAATCTAGATATAGTGAACCGTTTGTGCCTACTCGTGGGTTAAGCAAGGAGATCACCTTTCCCCTACTCTATTTAATATATTTATTGATGATTTCTACTCACAACATATGAATTTTAACACAAACCCACTTAGGCTTCAAAATGAATAAAAATATTTGGTAATTATTCTCAGTTGTACTGGTAAACTTAAATACGCAGCTGAACAGCTGGATGGCTCTGCACGGAAAGCTTTTTATGCAAGTAAACATTTCTTATCATAAACTATCTGTGAAAACTATTTTAAAATTTTATTCTGCTCTTATTGAACATTTCATTTCACATGGTTCTGAAATTTGGATTTTAGATTTTAATATGTTCATTAACAATTGTGACCTAATACCCTTTGAAAAAATACAGCACTTAATATTTAAAGACATTTTGGGTGTACAGAAAAGCTTCAAATTTAGCCATCAAATATGAACCAGGAACATTTCCCATCTCCTTTCAAGCTCTCCTCTCTATGCTTAGATTTTACAAAATACTAAAAAGCTATGCTGATGAAAACGATATTAAAAATCCAATACTTATGGCTGCTAAACTGGAGGATGATAACCTTTATACCACTGGTTTACAGGAAAATTGGCAGGGACAAATACTAAAGTTAAGAAATAAGTTAAATCTTTTATCATCAGATATTGATAAAAGCACATTCTACAATTACCTGAAAAATTATAATATTGTCAATATTAACATGCTGCTGCAAAATACTGAATTCTCTAAACGTGGAAAATTGCTATTTTACAGTAAAATTAGAAAGAACTATGAATTACAAGACTATTTGAAATTCTCAATTGCGAAAGTAGTACGCTCTAAATTTCCCTTTCAACATCTACAATTAAGATGATGATATATCAAAGGAAAACCATTGCAAAGTACTATGCAACCCTGTTTGTATGCCAACATGTTTGGTGAATGAATACATTAATTGAACTGAATTGAACTAAAACTAGAAAGAAAAACCCCACTTTCACTCAGACTCACACAATACACTAAATACACCTTCCGGAACTCTTCTTTTATCGAAATACAAGGTCACCTCTTTCATTTGTAATGTTTGGTCCTGAACTCTTCAATATACTCGATATAACAATGCCCCAGTTTGACAATGTTCACAAGCCAATGGTTTAAAAATCGTAAACTCTTGGCTAGCGAAGATGCTGTTTGACCTTCGTCGCAAGTCACGCCTATTGTGTCCGTTTACGCTACGTCAAGTGCCGTGGCTGTGGGATCAAAATTATCCTCGACTTCATGAATATTTATATTCATTAATCAGTCAATCGGCGAGCTTCCATTTTTTATGGAAAGAAAATATTCTCAAGTCATGGCGTGCTCGTAGCGGAATAATCCGAGGATTGCCGATTGAGAAGAAACTGTACACGTTTTAGCTGTAACAGTTGTAACTAATGGACGCCCTTTGTTGACTTCACCAGTGTAATAAATTTGCCATATCATATGCGTAAGCACGCCGCTTTCCTTAAATAATTGTCCGATCGACTCTACTCTTTCAGATTTCAAAACATCCACTTTACCCCGAATTTCCTTATCATGTTTCAGAATAGATTAATTTTATGAACACATAATTGACAAGCGTAACCACTACTGTTAATGCGAATTTCATTTCATAAATACATGTACTTGATATAAACTTGACTTGCTTCTGTAAATAGGGATATGTGGCCTGTTTTGTTCGTTATTACTAGTCTATACTGCAGGCTTTTAGGGCACCTGAGTAAACTCAGGTGACCTATTGCAATTGGTTGTCGTTCGTCGTCGTCAGTCGTCCGTCGTGTGTTAACCATTGAACATTTTTAACTTATTCTCGATAACTACCAGTCCCATTTCTTTTCATATTGACATGTAGCATCTTTGGGACAAGGGGGACATCTATTGCAAACTTCAGGACTCCTGCACCCCTGGAGCCTTAGGGGCGGGACAAAAACTGCCCAAAATTGACCAATTTTCAACAATTCACTTCTATACAACCGCACACGTGTAAGAAAAACTAAATGCGTCGTGATGTAGAGCAGGATTGATTGATTGATTGTATATTGCTTAACGTTTCTCTTGAGAATATTTCACTCATATGGAGACGTTTGTAGAGCGGGAGGCCTCTGTCAAAATTGTAAATTTCATGAACCCCGGGGTAGGGGTTCTGACACCAGGGCAGAGCCATGCTTGGTATATAGTGTTTAATGTGTAAACACTTAAATAACATCTTCTTTAGTGTCATTGATACTAAATGGAAAGTAAATGGATATTTAGAAAAACAGGTAGTCCTTTACCAAAATTGTAAATTTGATGATCCTAAGGTTTTGGTATCAGGGTGTGGCCAAAATGGTCAGTTATTAAATGTGTGAACAATATACATTTTTAATTTCTTCTTGATAATAATCATTCCAATTTTTTTCCAATTTGATATGAAGCATATGTGGGACAAGGGGGAGGCTTAAATTGTAATTGGGCCCTTGGGGGCAGGGCAAAGACTTCCCAAAATTGACCAATTTTCAAAAATCTTTACAACCACACATGTGTAAGAAAAACGAAATGCTTAGTGATATACATGTAACCTCCACAAAAATGTAAATTTCATGATCCTCGTTGTAGGAGTTTTGACCTCAGGGCGGAGCCAATCTCACTATATAGTGTTCATGTGTATAATACTTAGATACCATCAGATCAGTGTTGTTGATACTAAATTGAAAGTAAATGGATATATAGAAAGAGCAGGTAGTCCTTTACCAAGATTGTACATTTGAAGATCCCCGGGTTAGGGATTCTGACCCCAGGGTGGGACCAAACTTAGTATACAGTATTTATCTGTAAGTTTGCTGATACTGTATGAAATCTAAATGCATACTTAAGAATAGCAGAAAAGGATGTACAAAAATTGTAATTCTACACATCTTGTTTTATACTCTTGCTGAACATTAGAATTTACCTTATACATTCAGAACAGGACAATTTTTTTTTTCTAGATTTCATAGCCCTTTGGAGTAGTGATATTTTTTCATTAGTACTCAGGTGACTGATAATACCTGTGGGCCTCTTGTTTGTTGTGGGCGCAGACATTAAAGTATCGGAAATTTGTTATTGTACTTGTGATTGGTCAAAGAAATTATTGCATCACTTTATAAACATTCATGAAAATCGAGGGTTTGCTGATCATGTCGGCACGGTTTGAGGTCGGGTAGGTACTTCTGGGCTTAGAACCGTGGTTAACGATGTTGCAGCTTGACATGTTACATGTATGACTGTGCAGGCCACGTTTTTTCCCGTGCTAGATGGCGCGATGTCGCTTGTCAAACAATCTTGTGATTTTCTACCGTCTTCTTTATAGAAGGCATCGCTATGCGAAAACACACGGGTAAACGCGTTATCGGCTATTCGGTTATCGGACATTCGCTTCAATGACGTATGTTTGGGAAACACAGGGTAACTTCATACGTTGTTTTTATTGATAAAGACACATTCTATGCCGCGGTAATAGTAATACTAAATAGGTATATGATCATCCTTTCAGCAGCTAAAAGCGCACATCAATCAATTCCCATTTAAAAGATTAGCAGCACTGAGAATAGAAAATCCATTATGCATTTTGTAAAAATCTATCAAAAATGTAATACTAGAGCTGTAAAGAATTGTATTTATTCAAGAGGGGGTATTGATTAGCATTTTTAGACTTAAATAATCCTATACAGCATTAACTAGACACCAAATTGGTGTTTTAGTAATAGAAAATTCGTGAAACTGGTGTTGTTAAGTGTTCGGAACAAAGTAATGGAGACTTAAAACTATAGTAGTTGCGTTGTGTCATTCTTATCTGCTGGGTACTGAGTTGGTGGATCTAATAGAAATTAAAAGTTTTTTCTGGTGACAAATCGATTGATAATATATTGTTTAATGCCCCTCTCGGGAATGTTTCCCTTATATGGAGACGTCACCATTGCAGATGAAGGGCTGCAAAATTTAGGCCTATCATAGGCACTTACGGTCTTTGAGCAAGGAGGGATCTTTATCGTGCCACACCTGCTGTGACACGGGACCTCGGCTTAAGCGGTCTCATCCGAAGGACCGCCCCATTTAGTCCCATCTTACGACAAGCAGGGGATAATCAGGACCTACTCTGACCCGAATCCCCACGGGCATTTTGTATATGTATGATTAACTGTCAGACAAAATAGTAGCGTAGTACATGCAATGTATGAAACATTTTATACTAGAGAAAGGGAGCTTGGACTGGTGTCAAGTTATGAAATGATGGAGCTTTTAAAAAAAACCTTTTCCCCTAACAGTATGATTTTTTTAAAAAACTTTTAAAACAATCTAAGTCCTCATTGAATCCGAATTCATATTTTTCTTTCAGATTCCATGGATGATTTCACGTGCTACTACTATAGCTTCTCGACATGTCATTTCGAATAATAGTATAACATAGTACTGATAACTATCCCAGTGATGTTATTAAATGCAGACAATAAGTCATTAAACTTATCAGAGACACCCAAGCGAAAATACATGTATATGTTACAAGAACCTACTAAGAACTAAACCTTGATGTACCACCTACCAAATAACAATCCACATGTAAATGAAATGTAACAATACTAATTTCTACATACAATTTATAGTGTCTGACACATGTACCAGAACGCACGAACTCAAAACTCAATCGAGATGGATGGACAGGGATAAACATACATTCCCTTTGTCCACCGTGATCAAACCCTAACTTGATAGCACAGTCATTCTCTATCAAATGAGGAAATGTTTTCCGACCATGCATTACATACAATTTAGTGCCAATGCGATTTACTCCGATAAGTATGCAGAAAAGGTTTTTTGCCACGCACTTGGCACATTTATTCACTGGTCATTTGCTATGATCCTATAAGGCTGGTTCTTGTCCGGTTGTTTGATATTTGTCTCTTTAGACACGTTTTTCACTTTCATTGCATCCTTGAAATTTCACACCACATATACCTGTACGTACATGAATTCAAATATTCACACTAATTGAATAACATTGCAATTGAAGCCTGATTATGTTTGTCGCCATAAGCAGAGCAGTCTCGTAACCAGAGAGAAAACGAAGTGTACCAATGAAATCACCTATTTTTGTGTGCATAGAAACAGGGTTTCTTGTCAATTCCGAAACCCAAAAGAGTTTACAAAATTATTTTCTAAAGTGTTTTAGTGTACCAACGCATCGTGTGTACGTGGACTGATTTAACATTCGTTTTATGATTTCCCCCTCTTTGTTTTCGACAGAATGGTATAAACATGTATGGTAAATGTCACTGATGAAAGGTGAAGATAACGAACAGTGATCAATCTCATAACTCCTATAAGCAATAAGAATTAGAGAGTTGAGCAAACATTGACCCCTTAATACACCATGGATGAGAACAGGTGTCTATGACGAGTAAACATCCTCTGTCACACCCGCCGTGAGCCCTATATCTTGATAAGGTAAGCGGAGGTATCCGTAGTCAAAACCAGCGTGCCAAGAAAGAAGAATATCCTAATCCGTCTACTTCATGTCCATACACTGTATGATGTACAGTGATCCCCCGCTATAACGCCAACATTTGTACCTCGGCAATTTCGGCATTATAACGGGGGTGGCATTATATCGGGGGAAGGGGGTATGTGTACAGTTGTCATAAGAAATCAAACACATTTATCTACTACATCATGCTTTGAATGCCTGGATAATCCCGGCTTCCTGTGGTCGTAAATGCCTGATAATGGTAGGAGTATTTAATGATTTCTAGTTTTTGTTTGATGTCCAAGACACTTACACTTAGGTGTGTCCGCCATACTTAGATTTCAAAACCAATACTGCATATCTGAACTCAGTTGATTATAATTTACGTAACTTATTATCTGCTGCAAACTTTGATATCTTGATAACTAATGTCAGATAATTGCGTAAGCCAACTCACTGAAATTTTCCTGCCGTTGATTGGCGATAATTCGCGAGGGTGATTATAACGGAAATTGACCCAATCGTACCTGTAAATAGGTTGGCGGATGGCGGCATGCGGGGGATGGCGCTATAACGGGGTTTAACATAGCAAGGAAAACAGGACTTTGAACTTTTTTGGCGATATGCGGGGGTGGCATTATAACGGGGGCAATATAACGGGGGATCACTGTACATTAAAATGATATTCAGCATGATGTTAATGATTGGAAATTGATTGAATGGACATTATGATGCTGATTAAATCATAAACCGGGGTTATATAATGCAGTTACTTTTAGACACAAATACCTTAATGGCAAAGTCTCCCTCTCTCTCTCTCTCTCTCTCTCTCTCTCTCTCTCTCTCTCTCTCTCTCTTTCTTTCTTTCTCAAATAATTTGTACGCAGTTTCGTACTTGCGTATAGGTAGCTACGCGTTTGCAGAGTATTATATGTCTTTCTTATAAGATAAGAATATGCAAGACTCCACGTATTTTTGTATCTGATTGCTATTTTTGATCTAACTTTAATATAATGTACATAGAAAATAAGCAAAGCCCGATGATAAGATCATACAACTTGTTTATAAAAGCAGAAAGGGGCAATCAATTTCACGTTTTATTAGAAGAGAATTCTTTCCACCTTATGTTATTTCATATACAACTCATTAAATGGTTAATGCTGAGTATTCGTGTGATTCTTACTTTCCTCTACAGTAACATCAACCTAATTACTGATAACCAGAGTTACTGATAACATTCAAAGTAATCAACCAAATTTCCGGTAACGAATTAAAATCAAAATTATTGCTTGTAGATTGACAAAACTTGTCTCAACGATTGATTGATTGTATCTTGCTTAACGTCTCACTCGAGAATTTTTCACTCATATGGAGACGTCACCAACACCGATGAATGGCTTCAAATTTAGGCCTATGCTCGGCGCTTACGGCCATTGAGCAGTGAGGGTTCTTTAGCGTGCCACACCTACTTTGACACGGGTCATCCGTTTTTAAGGTCATCTCCGAGGACCCATGACATTCACATCTGTTGCCGAGCGTTTGGCGATGGAACTGTCACTACCTGTTTTAACGACTTAGGTGTGTCGCGGCCGGGATTCGAACCCCGGGCCTTCCGCATACGGGGTGAACGGTCCGTGGTTCGAATCCCGGCCGCGACATTGGCCATATGTTATATTGTTGACAGTAAGTAATGGTTGATAAATTGCAGAAAATGTCGGGTTGCATTTACTTACAATAAAAATTGTGACCAAAATGTGTAACAAAATTGGTAAATTTTACTTTTGTAAACGTTCTATTCTTCTACATCAACACCATAGAATACATCCGCGCATTTTTCTTGAATTTTAATACTTACGGTCCAACGCAAACTAGTTGCCGTGCCCTAAAAGAACTCCAATCACAATTATTTTAAGAAAATAAACTTACCAGTCCAAACCACTTTCAACCGAATGTCCGAATTCTACCGAATAGCCGATAACGCGTTTACCCGTGTGGAAAGGTTGTTATTGCTTTTCTTGACATTTAAAATGTTACATATCACAGTCATTGATACAATTTAAAAGATATACGCCTTTGCTGAAAACATAAATAAAAGACGTCATGCTTTGTTAGAACACTTCTGCGGTGACAGACATCTGTCTCGCAGAAACGCATGCAACTTCTCAAATCTTATTGAACATGTAATGGACCGGCTCGTGCCGTCCCATAATAAACACATAATGCTATATGCCACCCCCTATTTTATTTACAGAATACCGTTAACTTGTATGGATATCCAGCACCAAAATTGTAGCATATGCATTTTTAATCATGATACATATGTATATATAACTGCAATTTGTTTTTCTACCTACAATGCATTATTTGGCTAGTTGTATTCGGCGCCGGACGCGCCCGCGCGGCAATCGTGATCATTGTTTTCCGGTAGAATTTGCCATGGTAATAAACACTCACATGAGCTTAATTTTCTCTACTTTTTAGCTTTATCGCTTGTTTTTTTTTTTTTTTTTTTTTTTTTTGTTTTTTGGTTTACGGAAATAGCTTACGCAAATATCAACCCCAATCAAAGTTGTTTTTTTCAAAGACAACAAACTAATGATACTTAGTGTCTTTTAGCTATCAATATATATTTTGCCCTAAAGTGTTTATATCTATATGAGAATTCACAATTTTAGGAGCTAGGATACAACCCACAGAATTTCCCACTTTGATGACAAATTATTTACTAAATGAATGAATTATCAATAAATAAGTGTCCCTTCCCAGTGTCTAAATATTAATCATCCGTCAGACTTTATCAATTGTTATGTACATATTTCTTTTCTTTTTTCAATATTTTTTTTTTGCCTGGGCTCATATGATGTGAAAGCCCCCCACCCCCCACCCCCCAACCCAACCCTAACCCGTTTATCAACACTCCAAATGCCATGCGAAACTGCGCATATAAGACCCCCTTATCTTTTTCTGATCCAGGATCAACACATTTATTTTCTTTTTATACTTATGTTTTGTAAGTATACATTAAAGATTATCGAAATCTCTTCTACGTTCAATTAAAATTCTCGTTGTCATTGATGATATTTCTTCTTGATTTATTAAATTTTTAGATAATATTTGATGTATATTTACAATCCATAAGTTAGAAAGGTGTGTAGAAGGTTCGGGGGTGGGGTGGGGGGGGGGGGGGTTGCATGATCCATCATACTTCAAGTCCCTGTCTATATATTAAAACTACCCCTATTATGACCTCACCACGTGCGACTTCTGGTAAAATATCGAACCGAAATAACGTATGATAAAAAAATTAGCGATACATTTCTATAAAAATAATTGTAACGCGCGGACGCATTATTTTTGGTCTAATTGATTTTCTCGGAATAGCAGCCTTTTGACGTAAAATTTCCAATTGATAAAGTACCGAAACCTGTACCAAAAATGTCAACGAAGCCCTGGGCCCTACATGTATGTATGGCTATGGCATTTTTAAAATTGTTCAGTATACATCAGTGGCGGAATTAGGGGAGGGGAGCGCAGCCCTGAAATTTCAAATCAAAGTCAAATCGTGGTGTGTTGTTTAAAAAAAATGTACTAAACGATACCAGAAGCAATATTTTTTTTCCACTCCCGGAGAAATAAATCACAAAATCTCTTGATTTCTTGAATTACTTTATTGGGAGAACTTATTTTTTTCCAAAAACCCTTAATGTTTGCGTCATTTTATTAATTTCACATTATAAAAAAATGATAGAAAATGTTACAAATGACTAAATAGGGACACGTTTCAAGCTCTATAAAATCTGTTGAATCCAGGAGCTTTCGGGGGCTTCACTCTGGAGCCACTGGGGCCTTTAAGGCTGCGCCCAGACCCCTTGCTTCATAAAGTGACAACCCCTGTAACAGCAATTCCTGGATCCTCCCTAGTACATGTATATTTATCTATTTATATTTATATCTCTATCTTTCTGTCAGTCTACATACAAGTATCAGTAGGTAGATTTAAACTGATAAGTAATGTCTTGAGTTCCAGCCCCGCTCGTGCTATGACTTCGTCAAACCTAAAAGGTAAACATAGTAATAGTGCTCCATCATAAACCGCTCAGCATTTAGAAGCGAGAGTAAGACCTTTAAGGAGGTATGCTACACCAGAGAAATTTGATGTAGATGAAAAGTGGAAAATATGTACAACAATATTTTGAAGTTGAAATTTTTCAAATTTACTTAATTTTGTCAAAAAATACAGTTTTAGTAGAAGGTAATCTGAAAAAATAAAATAAAACCTCTGCTGGACTTGAACCTGTGACCTACAGTTTAGTAGTCGGTATGCTAACCTACTGAGCTAATCGGCTAGGTATCTTAATTGAAAAGCAAAAGTCAAATATTGCTGATATTGATTTTTTCCTTCATGTTTTAACCCTTTCTCTACCGTATCGGTCAATATGACCGATAGCGCGTAAAAACAGGGCTACGCAAAAGGAGTGTCTATAAATTTTTGAAACTACGGACGTAATATATATGTTTTATATATCATATTTTTGGAAATTTTCTATATTTTTTAACTATGCAAAAATCAATTGATTAAATAAAGCCATTAAATTAAAAAAAGCATTTAAAATGAAGGATGACTTCGTCTAAATATGACGCAACGCTTTGTAGCAAGGCCATTTCCCCCCTCGCTATGATTTTTTTTTATTTTCCCTATGACTGCAATATTTTTTATATATTTGAGAAGCATATATTCCCTGCTTTCAGTACATATAAAAATTATTTTTAATGCCTGGCAAAGTTATAAGAAAATAGCAATTTTTTGCACATATACGTTGTTTTACGATTTTATTTCGCAATGTTTAAACAGATCGGCGTTTTATCTATATTTATATATGGAAATAGGGAAAAGTAAATACATCCTGTAGAAGTAGAGGAAATGTTCTTTTTGATGGACCCTTATTCATATTATAATTCTCGGTAGTTTTTATATTACGATAAAATGAAATTGGGACATGCTGCGCGGTTTTCTTAAAAATTAGCGACAAATCGACGTCGCTAAAAGCAATCGACGCGCGTCGCACAATAAAGTGGTGAAAACTATTTGTATTGTCCTCTTTTAGTAAATTCAGTACCTGTTGATACACTAAAACAACATACATACATGTATGAAATAATCAGCCAGGTATCTCTGCTTTTTTTTTTTAAAGCATAAAACCAATATTGGTTTATAACAGTTACACAACCTACATGTAACTTCATAAAACACCTATTGAGAATATTACATCGGCAGATTGAATTTAAAAAAAGATAAATAAAGTACTTCGAATTCAGATATAAACGTTATATTTGTTCGGAATAGTAATAATTTTTTTCTCTGCCAAAGAAAGAAAACAAAAAAGAAGTTCGCCTATATATAGCCTGTATACTTTTATTTTTCCGTGATCCGGATCGCGGGCCTCGCGGGCTTTTCTGAAAGTGTGCACGGAGAACACACGTGTTTCCGTTTCAACGAAAACAACACAGCTTCACCGTGACTGCCACAACCAACGCTTGTATTTTACATCTTTAAAACGACCTGATGTCAGAAGAAGATGCCCTGGATCGCCTGTTGCAGGATGACCCAAACGATCATGCATTCAGTATAAATACGTACATGTAAGTTGATGTAGCCACATAGGCCGACTAAAAAGAAAACAAAAATGTGGTTTTGTCATGTTATGAAAAATTCACGATTAATTAACCACAATTTGATGCCATGGTTTGTCGTTTCATGAAAGCAAATATTTATATTTTATGATATCTAAAACAAGTGAATAACACCCTGTCCGGGTCCGGCAGTTTGATTAACACCCCTCCCCCCCCCCTTTTCCCCAGAATTATCTCCTTACGTGACGCGCGAGTGTAAGAAGGGGGTGTATTTAGTGTATAATGGGATGGGGTGGTTTTAATCAGACTGGGCATTCACGACCGCTGGTGAGAAGGCTATTTTCCAAGTTTGTTCCATGTTTATAAAAGAAATTATCTTTCTATGAAAAGAAAACACAATCTGTTAGGAAAACACACTTATGATAGAATTTATTATCATAATTTGAATTATTTTCTTTATTCTGTAACAGAAATAAAAACAAAATGTGTGTTTGGGCCAAAATGGGGGTGGGTTAACATCAATCAAAGTCTGATTATGACAGGCTAATGAAAAATCATATTGATTTCTCTTTTATCCAAATGCATGTATTTTATATACACTTAGTAGCTTATGACCATAAATTAAATGTGATCCATACATGCTGGTACTTGTATGCTATGAGCTGATGGGCATGTCTTCCCTTCTTGCCCACAGGGGCTCGGTTATCAGATATTGAAGTTTTGTATTATTTGTTCCTGAATAATAAATTGAAGTTTTGCATGATTTGTGTCCGAATAATAAATTATATAAATGCAAGGTGAAGATAACGAACAGTGATCAATCTCATAACTCCTACAAGCAATACAAAATAGATAGTTGGGCAAACACGGACCCCTGGACACACCAGAGGTGGGATCAGGTGCCTAGGAGGAGTAAGCATCCCCTGTTGACCGGTCACACCCGCCGTGAGCCCCATATCATGATCAGGTAAACGGAGTTATCCGCAGTCAAATCAGTGTGCCAAGTACTTTAATGTACACATGATACACCTTTTTGAAAACCTCTAAAAAAGCGGATTTTGGTGGTGGATTTTATTTATATAATTTATTATTCGGACACAAATCATGCAAAACTTCAATTTATTATTCGGGAACAAATAATACAAAACTTCAATATCTGACAACCGAGCCCCTGTGTTCTTGCCGGTCTCCTCCGTGGCCGAGTGGTTAGAGCATTGCGCTCAAAATCACACGGCCTCTCATCTCTGTCGGCGCGAGTTCGAATCCCATTCGCGCCGGTAAGTGAGAAAGTTTTCCCAGTTTACTTTCGAAAGATCGGTGGTCTCTCCCCAGGTATCTGGGTTCTCTCTTCCACCAATAAAAAAAACTGGGTGCCACCAGATAACTGAAAAATTGTTGAGTTTGGCAGAAAACATCAATCAATCAACCCCCTTCTTGCCTAGATTTTCTCTAATTTCGACTAAATCCACAGCCCATCAGAGTACCATACAAGGGGATTTAGACACTGGGTACCATTAAGAAGCAATTCAATTCAACTTTTATATCTGGGGTCATTCACTTTCCCTCAGTGTTTCAGTATTTTCGCTGGACCCTGTAGGTTTTAACCTGAATTTCTTCAGTATTTGCCCTCGTGTATAATATATGCTAGGCATAATGCAGATACCTACATGATACATTTTTTTTTCATTACCCACTCTGCTACTCTCGCAATGTATAATAAAATATTCGATTCATTTCTAACACATGTATGCAATCCCTTACCATATCTTTAAATAAATTTGAGTAAATAAATTTAAGTGCGAAACTGTTCCATGCTACCGTGAAACTTAGATTTTGCTTTTTAAACATAAACCAACAATTCTTAATTGTGATTTCTTTTCTTCTTTAAAAAGGGTATTGACATCGCAATATTTAGTGGGAAGTTCCCAGGTATCATCCGCTAGCGACAGTCTACTGACAAATCCAGACATGCATTGGAAGGATGCTGATGTGGAGGACACAGGAACACCTGATCCCAGAACTGTGGCATTTCATTCGGGGTGACAACCTGCCTTTCAGTTGGTATGACTCTTTGAGGTTGAATATAGGGTTAAATCAGTGTAAATTTGATTAACATTCAAATAAATCCAGATAATACATTCACAATTGGAATCATGGCATTATGGTACACTGATATGTGTGTACCATTTTACTGTTCCTTTTTTGGTGGGTTTTTTTTTTTTTTTTTTTTTGCTGCATAACTAGGGATCGTATACATACAAAATGAGACAAAACAATTTCTAATTAGTTTCTAATTATAAGGTATGACACGTTTTAAGGTATGGTGGCCAATACTGATTTTATTTGCAATTTTCTTTCAGATATGGGACCCTATTATTCGGAGAACTGCAGATTTTATGAAGCTGTCTTTGACAGAAGATTTGGTTTTCTCCATCTGTGTTGCCACCAACCATTATGCTGAGATGGTCATATCTAGGGGGAAGGGTTGCCATATACTTCCCAAGGAAGTTTTCAGCCTCTCACTGAAGAGGAACTGTACAGGTATTACTAGTTTTAAAAACCGATATTGTGGCAGTGATTTCCAGTTTCAAAAGAATAATAAAATGCATAGTAAAAAGATTACCTTTACCAAAATTAATCTGGCTGTGAATGTAACTCATTTATTAAATGTGTACTACAATTACCTCTGATAAAATTTCATAAGTAATTAAATGCATACTTTTCAGAGGGCCTTGATTATCGAAAACATTTACAGAGCCAATTTGAGTATTCAAAAGCTTTGACAATACATTAGTATTTAGGACTAAGTATTAAGAAATACTTTTTTTTCCAGATTTTTGTGCATTATCTTATACACGCCTGCTGTGAAGTTCCAGTCGATAGACAGATATTGGTCAACGCATGCCCCTGTCGGAACAACTCGTTATCAAGAATTATGTCTAGAAATAGGTTTCAAGAGGTTGAATATAAGAACATTTTTGTTAAATATGATGCAAGTACATTTAAATCTAGTGATTGAAAGTAAGTACTTGAACATTCGCTTATGTTGAACTTGGAGAGGAAAAATGGTTAGTACTTTTTGATAACATTTGATAAGGTGTTGTTGCTTAGCAACCAAATATAACTGAATAAAAAATAGATTATTTTAGATTAACAATAATTGAAAGATCTTTGTTTTAATGTTGCAATACTTATTCTATTTAATGGAACATAATGGCAAAACGTCATATTATTAGAAAATGATGGACAAGTATATAAAGTACGAAGTTTCCATTTGATGATCTTTGACCTTAATTCTCTTCATTACATTTTTTGTTAAAAACCTTTTAAAATGATTAAGATCTATTTAAAGATTATATTTTTAAAATAATGTGACATTTACTAATCATCATGGATTGTAATTACGTTTAAATTGTGTCGAATGGATGCAGAAAGGCAAATTATGGTCAAAATTGTACTATGAGTGTTGTTACTTAGCAACCAAAAATATTTGTTTGTCAATAAAATTGATTAGTTTGATTTTGTTCTTTTTATAGTATATTAAAAGGCACATTAGCTCATACATTTAGAATTTCCTATTTTTGACTCTAATCTAGTGAGAGGGGTCGTAATATATATATTTCAGAGAAAAAAGATTGCAAAAATGTGCACTTATATGACCTTTGACCTCGTAGACCTATATGAGGTCATGGGATACATTGACAAATTTTATAAGAAATTGTTCCCTGTCCAATTCCTAACAAAATTACATGTCATATGCCTACCCCAAATCGTGATCCATACAGATTTAAATCGATTTTAAAATACTGTCATTTAGTCTCTAAAAACCTCTAAAATGTGCCGGTAGAGAAAGGGTTAATGGAAGTCAGCCATTATGACGATGTAGAGTACGTCCTTAATATTAAAACGGAGGTCTCCTGTCACTTGAAACTGGCGTACGTTGGCACGTTAAAGTACCTCCACTGCTACGGCCCTGAGCGCTAAGCATAGGTCTAAATTTGTGACACTTCGCCTACAGCTTGTGGCGTCTCAATATGAGTAAATAAGTTCCCGATGGGATGTGAATTAACAACCACTAAAATGATTACTTTTCTGTACATGTATTAGACTGTGATTGTTGTATCCCCTTCTTTGTGGGGGCGGGGTACATTACAATCTTGCTATCTTCACATCCCCACATCCCTATGTACATCATAAGATATCACCAGTGCAGGATTGACTCTAAACATTTTCCCTGGATGATGAAATGAATAAAAAGTGAAATGTTTAATTTTGAAAACAAATGTGGGATCAAACTTGATCATGTGAGTGTATCCATGTTAATGGTTTTGGTTTGCTCATTTCTGCTATTGGATTGTTTACTTTTAAACAGAAGATTATAAGAAAAATATATTTTCCCAGATTTCAACGATAATCTAAACCGTAAAATCTCAGTAAAATACCCGCATAGGCGTTGAATGAATTTGATGTAATATGATCTTTTTTATTGGGAGTTGAACTATGTTCAATCTCCCTGGGTCATCACGCACTTTTCTGCGCAGTAATTTGTATTGATTTGTATAGTGGTCGTCAGCGGGGGTTCTGTGTCAGCTGATTTACTCCTAGGTAAATCAACATAAACTTTTATAAACATCCGCCATTAAATAATCCATGTAACTTTTCTGAATTAATCTAATTTTGATAATTGATATGTAAATAAATGCAATGATATTGTATTCAAATCAATTTGAATACAAGATTTCGATCAAATTGATACTGATAGACATAGAAAAATAAAAGATAAGGTTGAAAATTGTCGTTTGTAGCGCAGCGTCACCTATAAACATTGATAGGGAAACGAACGACAACTGCACACAAGCCCTATTGACACCGTGGCGCGAAATATCGAATATGGTGCGAAACCTCAGAAAATTTACAAGAAATAACTCTACAACATTGTGTATGTGTATATATTTGTTGTTTTTTTTTTTAATGTGATATAAAAAATGCTTACATGTTACATGTAGATTGAATTAAAACACGTCATCCCCAGTCAACAACTTTCGATTGGGATCGGAATACGAAATAAAATTTCTTATATCCGGTGGCAAAGTGAAACTGCTTCATGCTTCAAGTTATTGAATTACGTAGGAATTGCACGTTACACATTAGAGAACTGTTCATTTTAATAAAGAAAGTCACAAAAGAGATACAAAATGAGTGTACCTTATTCATTACTGTTAACGAGCTTTCGTCGACTATAATCTCGAAATGGCGTGTTTCGCTGCGCTTGATGACGGTAAGGTCCACATTTTCTACGTGAGTAGTGTGATATTTGTTTATGAATTTTTTGCGCATACATGGTATGTCTCGGCTAGGAATAATGGAAACTTTCTCACCTATGTATGTAAAGACATATTAATCTCTATTTTTAAAAATGTAGAACACTTTTATCAAATGACAATGTTTGAAAACGCTTAGAGCCCTGATGTCAGAATTTCCTTTTCCAAGACATCAATATGTCAAATTCATTATCCTTTTTGAATAGTATGTACCATACTTTGTACCAGTTATCCATTTTGAATCCCCTATTACAATGGGATTTTGCTGCACTCTGTAATGTTTGAGTGGATGTCATGAGTATGTGTCAAACAGAAATTTTAAGAGCATGGGATAAGGTGCTGCCATGTATTACTTCACTATCAAAGTTTAACCCAGTTGCCACAATGTTGAATTTATGCTGCAAAAAGGACTGGAAATTGCTCTGGTCAAAACACATTGTTTATTTGTCTACAGATGAAAGAGACATGAGGATTCTCCCTCACAAACTGAAGGAAAAAAAATAGTTATGGATCTTGTACATGTATAGTTTATTAATCACTATAGATTTCCAGCATCACAAGTCTGATTCCATTATATGCTTTCCATACTGTCAGGTTCATTCACCCCCTGTTTGAGCCACAGTATAATATCCCAAATACCTTGGCAACAAATAACATTATTTGACTAGTGTTTCATTTTTAGCGGAGTTGCGATGAAGTCGAACTCGGCTTATGATCTGATGAAGTGCCTTTGGGCGGGCAGGCGGGCACGCATCAACATTTCATTTCCGCACCATAGCTCTTGAGCAAATTATAGGATCTCATTCAAACTTATATGGATTGTCACCCTCAGTAAGATGAGGAAGCCTATCGATTCTGGGGTCACTAGGTCAAAGGTCAAGGTCACTGGCTATAAATAGACTGAAATTTGGAGAAAATTTTGTTTTCCGCACCATAGCTCTTGAACGAATTATAGGATCTCAATCAAACTTAGATCGATTAAGTAAGACAAGAAGCCTATCGATTCCGGGGTCACAAGGTCACTGTGACAGTGGCTATAAATAGACTGAAATTTGGAGAAAATTTTGTTTTCTTCACTATAATTTTTTAACAAATTATAGGATCTCAATTAAACTTAGATGGACTATCGCCCTTGATGAGACAAAGAAGCCTATTGATTTTGGTCAAGGTTAAAGGTCAAGGTCACACAGGATTTAAGTCGGCTGAAATTTATGTACGCAAAATTTTGCTCCCTGCTTGATAATTCCTGAAAACATTTCTGCCGGTTCCCTCTATGCCCATTCCTTGCGCAACTTGGCTTGTGCATTTCCGATGCCCGACAATTTTTAATTTTTTGCATTTCATTTATTTTGAGTTATTATACAATTATTTACCATTCCATTGATCCTGTACAGGACTGTAGTATACTCAGGTGACAGTTTAGCATATTGGACTACCTTTTCAAGTAATGAATCCTTAGAATTAGCTATAACTAGGATTAAACTTGAATGTATATATACAGGGGAAAAACTTCTTCATAACTGCAAGGCATTGATAACCATATTGATTTGAAAGTTTGGGCCATAATATGTGGTCACATTTTTCATGAGAATATAAAGGGGTGAAATCATAGAAAACAACAACACGACTTCAGTTACTCGAGGAGCGTTGTGGCCCACGAGGAGCGTTGTGGCCCATGGGCCTTCCATTATCCATGTTTGCTGTTGTAACGCTTTGAAAAACAACAACAGTTGATTTGTATCTAAAATCATGATAACATTCAGTCATTTATCCCCCTACCCTTCCAGTGCTATCTTTTCTAACTGAATTTCCACAATGTTCAACTCCCACGAGTACTTTAAGTACTTTGATTTGAAGAGTGTGGCCTACTTTGTTTTTTATTCATACAAAAGTACATAAAATGACCATGGAACTCTACCCCCCCCCGCACTTTCCCCCGTGTTCGTAGGTTTCAATTCAAAACTATTACATTTGAAAAATTCCATAAAGAAGATTTCAAAAGATTATGTTGGTGAACAAATGACAAATTGTTTTCGCGATGACTTCTATCCCTTTAATTTCATTAATTTCTCATTTTTGTTTCCTGAATCTGATAATTTTAACATTGGATCCTCATAGTAAATAAAATGTCCAATGTTTATATCAGTTATATATACACTGTGACAGTGTTTGTAGTATTCATGAACTTCAGACTCTTTACAAGTTGTTGTTTGTGATGTACTCATTGTTTGATATGTATTTTTTCCCAATTAAAAGTATTGTTGAAACTCTCTTCCTCCCCGGGAATATTCCAGTTAAAGCCAACCTATGTTTACATGCACAGTACGCATGAAATCTGAAATGAAAACTATGAAATAGACAAGGATGTGCAGTACATACGTATACCTATCAATCATACACTTAATCTACAGTGAATCGGATTTATAAGTATCACACTATTTACTTCAAATTCATTTTATGAATAACATTTTCTTTCAGACCAGTTCTCCTCCCTGTCTGATGACGAGGTGCTCGTGTTATTCTGTTTTCTGTGTTCTGACTCCGGTACCCCCGACTTTACTGATGCAGACTGTCTGGGCATTCTTAATGAGATACGATATGACGTGTACGATAAGGACCGTGTAACAAGTGAGGAGGCACAGCGGACTCTGGACGGACTGAAGTCACGTGGATTTCTTTGGGATCAGGACGGAGTAGACATCACTGAGGACGTCAAGGACGAGACCATGTACCGTGTTATAGAACGTAGTATAGAACATGTTACAGAATATGTTACAGAACATGATATAGAACGTGTTATAAAACATGGTATAGGACGTAGTGTTCATCTGTACTACGTGTATCATTTATTCAGTTATACTACAACAGTGAGGTATCTGAGATTACACAGATACACCAGGGAGTCTGGAGAGAAATGTGTCATTGGTGACGCCTCGATCTTTGATTCCTTACTCATACGCCGTCTACAGATGAACACACTGACCCACGTCACCATGGAGGACACGAGTATCTGTGATGAAGTGTCACAGACATGTAAGTTGATATTCTCATCTTGTTGTTAATTCAAATGGAGAACAATCTCTTGAATATTCTCTTAACACAGTACATGTATATCGACATTCTTAAATCATGTTACATGCTATAATGTCTTCTAATTAACTCGATTCATTAACATAACTGAGGATTGACACTTTCATTTGAATATCGGCCAAATTAAACATTGAAGTTAGAGTTTCTTGACTGACGTTATATATCATATGTCTGTCTCAGTCCTGTTATTCAGTATCTCACATCGCTATATCTAATGTACATTGTATCCTCTGTATCTACACATCACATGTAAGATGTCACTACTGGGAGATCACTCTTATTCTGTATATCTTAAAGTTAACACGTAATACTGCTTTCTAAACACTTACAAAAGTGAAAAAAATACCCAATAATGACGTATGAGGGATCATATGAGAAAGAGAACATTACAGGTGTTGGCAATGTTACAACACAGTGGTTCTCTACTTGCAGTTTTAAGTTACTATATATGTACAGGGGCGGATCATAAACTTTTAAACAAAATTACGTCTTCGCACCATTAGTAGCATACGGATGTACTTCATGGTATACCCCTATAACCGTATGATCTGGTATTCATGTGAGTCATTTTAAAACGCAAAGTTCAGTAACAACATATAGATGTGCATGTAACTTTAAAATATTCAACTAGGTGATTTAAAGGGGTGGGGGGTGGGGGGTAGTTATGCCATACATGTACGTATATACTAGCTGCTGCTACTCGCTACAAACAACTTTTCTTTTTTAAAAAGTGAAGACATCGGATTCGAATACTAGATGTAAGTTTGTATAAGTAAAATGAATGAATTTCACTGCGTGAAATTCAGAATTTTGACCATGAGTTCTCTGTTATGACCAATATAGTTGGAAGACTTAATTTATATTGAGTTATATAAAGAAGGGTGGGGTATAGCAATTTCTGAACATGATATAAAATATACAAGTTCGTGATATTCTAGAATTCCTTTGCACTTTCTTTTCACATTTGAAATTGGATACCCTATGTTTGACTTGAGCTTTTGTAAATGAAGCAGCAGTATGCCTGGTTATGCCTTGGGAATTCTCCTTTGTTATATATATGTATTCCTCAACACATTTTCGAACAATCTAATGAACTTCTAAATAATCTGACACAGAGTGAGGAGCGTGTAATTAATCGATATTTATTTATATATTATTCAGTGAGCATCCCTCTAGATAAAGTAGGCATGACTGAGAGTGAACGAGGAGCGTTTTTAGAGGACTTACAGAAGACCGGAGAGTGTGTACAATCACAGGGCAGTGTACAACACGTCAAGTGGCTCTGGAGAGACTTGAGACCTGACATCGTGAGATCCTGTATAGGTCTCCACCCACACCGTGATATTTACATCATCAACAACACGGCTTACAGAAAACACAGTAAGTCAAAAGTAATATTAATTTAAAGAAATCTGTATAGGTCCCCACCCACACTGTGATATTTACATCATCAACAACACGGCTTACAGAAAACACAGTAAGTCGAAAGAAATAAAACGGCTTACAGAAAACTTTCTTTGATTTACTTCAAATAGTTTGTTAGAATACATAATCTCCATCAGCTGTTGGTGCAAAACCGAAAATGTAGACCTACGCTTAGCACTCAGCAGCTTTGCAATGAGGGTTTTTTAACGTGCCAAATCAAAAAGCTTATTATGAAGGGGAGCAGAAATTACAGAGAGAATAGGGAGTCACCCACGGAACCCACCGTTTCATATTCTTTATACTACTGTAATGCATGTATGTATATTAAATCCATTAACTAACCATGAAAAATATTTAGCAGGTGCCTTGGAGTAACATCCTTTCCCCGGGTTTGTCATTTTTATGAGATTACACAATGAATAAAGCCCCCCCCCCCCCCCCCCCCCGAAAACAACAGATCAAATACTTTTTCCAACAACACTATTTTCGGGAAAATCAAACTTTCCTTTCATCGAACTAGATGTTTTCAAGATGATTAAATCTAATTTAGTCCTCCAGTTGGCATATAATACATTTATGTGACACATTAAATTTTAAAGCCTCCTAGGCCGAGTGTTTAGAGCATCGCGCTGAAAGTCACCCGGCATCTCACCTCTGTCGACGCGGGTTCGAACACAGGCACCTTAAGTATGGATATTACTAACCTCCCCCCTTTTTTGTTTAGAATATTTTGATGGCAATAATTTCTCTGAAATGTGTGAATTCCCAGTCTATCCCATCCCTCGTTCGATTCATGTAATCGTTTCACGCCTTTTTTAAGCTTTAGAGATTGACCTTCTACCGGTATAATAAAATGCACGTGGGATAGTAATATCCATACTTCAGGTGGAGGTGGTTCGAATCCATTGTACCATAGCTTGGCGTGCTTTCTTTTGTTAAAAGTGTGGGTTATCTGTACATAACCCACACTTTTCTTCAAACCCCGCCCACATTCTCGAAAAAACAAATCAACATCACTGTCCACTGTATGAAGTTCCTCCAGATCAAAATTGCACATATCAAACACGGATAACTGACTCAGACTAAATTCTCCAAATACATTATATATATTCACACTGAATCTCACTTACATGTAAACCTTAATACAAGATAATATCGTCAATGGTCTCGTCCCAAAGACTTTCTATTTCCATATTCTCCTCAAGTCGAGAAACACGTGTAAGTAGAAATACGGGTATCATTTATAAAGAGTTTCACTATCTGCACATAACCAACAATATCATATGGGGTAACTACTACGTAAATGAGAAAGTTTCCCATTTTACTTTCGGAAGGTCGTGGTCTATTCCCAGGTACATCGTATCTGGGTTCTCTCTTCCACCAATAAAAACTGGATGTCACCAGATAACTGAAAAATTGTTAAGTGCGGTGGAAAACATCAGTCATTCAATAAAGCGATTGAGTACGTTGGGTATAAATTTTTGCCTCATTTGGGATGGATCGATGAGAAAGTTCGTACATTTACCGATACCCTGCGCATTAGTGTTGAACCTGAAGAAAGACTGAAACAGAACCAATGAGAGTAGTGACGATTATGATCCATATTAAGTGGTTTGTTGGTTGTACATATAATTTTTCACTCTTAAGGAAAGACGTCACCGTTTCCTTGGCGTTTACGGCCTTTGAGCAGGGAGGGATATTTATCGTGCCACACCCGCTCTGACATGGGGCCTCGTTTCTCATCCGAAGGACCGCCCCATCAGTCGCCTATTACGACAAGCAATACGACTTAATAAGATAATGTATTATCGTTGTTTTATACATACCACATTTCCTGTTGTAAGTGTACATATGCACGGTATTATGTGTATATTGATACATGTACATGTGCGTTATTGACGCTTTGCTACGAAAGGGGGGGGGGGGGGGGGATCGGGATTAGCGAGAAATACTCGCAAAATGCGAGTACATTTGAAAAATAGCGAGTATAAATAGTGGACACTCGAAAATCTTAGCAAGTGGTGATTTACAAATTATGACCGTATCGTATCCGTTTTATACGGTGATGCGCTATTCGCTTTTCTTAAACTTGCACTCTGAATCATACAAACGCTTACATGGACGACCGATTTCAACTACCGTCTCTATCCGGATTATTCTTTCATGATTTTTTTTTAAGAAACGCGGACATCGCGCATCGCATTATGATGGAAAACATAGACATGTGCCACGAGTCCTGATTACATTGAATTGAAGTATGAGGTTTTTGTTATTCATTTATCTTTTTTTAAAACCGTAGTCTATGTTTTACCAAGTCTTCCAGAAGTTAGTTTTATCAGAATCATTAGACTGTCCTATCTACATTATTTTATTGTCATATTGAGATACTGCTGCGGCCCTAATATGCTTCCGTAGGTTGTAGTGAAGGCACGTGTGCACTGCTCACCGCGTAGACGATTATCAAAAAAGTTCATGCGACCCGTGATCGTGCTGTTTATAAAACCACGAGTCCGCGATTCGCTTTGAAAAATCACTAGTGACAACCCTGATGTGGCATGGAATTGGAAGACTGAATCTAGGCCTGCGGTAAACAGGTTGTGGATTAGAGGTGCGATAATCAAGAGACCTAAACATTGCACCATATGACTTACGTAAATTAGTGTCTTGTCCAAACGATGCCTTTTGACCCACTTGGCCCAGTAAGGATGGGGAAAATCATTGGTTAAAAAAAATGAAAAAACAAATTGAACACTGCTTTATTATTTTTATTCTAGCTTGTATGTTTTCATTTTAGCCTGTGAATTTTTTACTCACAGGCTAAAATTAGCCTGTGGTAGAAAAAGTTACTTTCGACCCCTTTGGGGGGGGGGGGGGTCATATAAACCGCGCATGTTATTTCCATTCTCTACCTATAGATGTTGCTGATCGCCAACGCCTCTGCCAATGCCGAAATTACTAACTTCTTATTAAACGTTTTATCAAATTTGATACTAACGTTTGACCTCGCTTTGTCAATTTATGATGCAGAATCATAAGATAAAATTGTTTTGGTGCATTTTTAAAAAAAATCCAAAGTTTTGCTATCTTGTCCACATAAGTCATTCCTGTTCTTAGATTCCGTTCACTTTTCGGTTCAACATTTTACTAACAAGAGAGAGAGAGAGAGAGAGAGAGAGAGTTGAATAACTGGCCACCGTCGGTTAAATTAAGCGACGACCGCCAGTTGATTTATATGGCGATCGCCAGATAATGAATTAAGTGGCGGCTGTCAGATAAATTAAGTGACGGTGCCTGCTAAATTGAAATTAATTCTATACCCCGACATTTATTGGCTTCCGTAGATTCACAACATTGTTACGCGAACATTACAATTTATATTATAACCACGCGAATTAAGAACACCGCTCCCTGGATTGTAAGAAAGGGAATTTAAATTGGACACATTCTAGTCAGAATTAGCATATTTAGGCGTTGCATGTGACTTTCAGAAAAAAAAATGTGATTGATCCGTCATAGGTTTAGGAGGGATTAACATAAATAGGTACGTCGCTGGGATTTCTCTTACTTTAGGATTTTTCATCAATAAATATTGTTTCAGCTTCAAAATGGCAGCTTTCCTTTCAATGTCCTTTTTAGCTCACCTGAGCTAAAAGCTCAAGTGAGCTTTTCTGATCACCCGTATTCCGGCGTCCGTCCGTCTGTAAACTTTTGACATTTTTGACTTTTTCTCAAAAACCACTGGACCAATTTCAACCAAAGTTGGCACAAAGCATCCTTAGGTAAAGAGAATTTTAAATTGTTAAAATAAAGGACCAGTCCACGTTCCAAGGGGAGAAAATGAAGAAAAGGTAAAAATAGAGTAGGGCATTAAAAAATCTTCTCAAGAACCACTGGGCTAGAAAAGATGAAATTTATAGATAAGCTTTATTCGGTAGTGCAGATTCTAAATTGTCAAAATCATGGCCCCGGGAGGGTTGGATGGGGCCACAATAGGGGATCAAAGTTTTACATGCTAATATATAGGGGAAATCTTTAAACATCTTCTTCTCAAGAACCACTGAGCCGGAAAAGCTGAGATTTATATGAAAGTTTCTTGATATAGTGCAGATTCTAAAATTCTTAAAATCATGGCCCCCGGGGGTCGGATTGAGCCACAATAGGGGATCAAAGTTTTACATGCAAATATATAGGGGCAGTCTTTAAAAATATTCTTCCCAAAAACCACTAAGCCAGAAAAGCTGATATTTACATGAAAGCTTTCTGACATAATGCAGATTTAGTCTAGTCAACCTAGCAAATCACCTGAAAGTAATTGCAGCAGAAACAAACTCGACGGAATTTAATAAACAAAAGCGTGATTAACAAAATACAAAAAATCGGACAAAATCGGACAATGGGAAATATTTAAAATTTAGACTTAAATGTTTTAGTAAACCATCGATAATTTGTGATGTTTACGGCACGCCGTACACGTAAAGGGGAGTAACTTAACTGTGACAGTCATCGGAATAAAGTTATACACGACGATCTAAAGTGCATGTAATAAAAAACGCGATTAAACAGCTTAACAGTTGTATTAAAAAGGTGATTTTAAGACCTTCTATATACATACAATATTGCGCAGCATCTCATATTCTTTGTCGACTTCCATTCCCGGGGAACTTTCGCGAATAAAGCTTCAAAATATTTTGTTTGACCCTCTACTGAATTAATTTTAATTTTAAAACACAGTATTTACTTTAGAAGTTATGAATAATCAATTATAAATGAAATCTTAAAGAATTAGTGTCAATTTACAAGGGGGAATTACGGTTGTTAAAAAAAAAAGTATGGAAAGCCATTCGGGTTAAAAGTTTCAGTTATTTTGTATCTTCATCATTTGAGCAAGCGTTTTGTATTAAAAACTTTTATAAAATTAAGTAAGTAAAGTATTTTTGCTTTTCTTTTTCAAATTCAGGTTTGGGGAGTCATTCATGGGTAATAATGATAATAAAACATTGATAATATAAATAATAAAAATCTTTCTAATTAGTCTTGGGCTCACGACCTGCGGAACCACATCTCCTAGCAGCATGCGAACAGCGCGCTAGACCGCCCGGCCATCTATTCAAGACAAAACTTGTTTTCGATGACGATGGAATTCTCGCCAAGCTGGCACACGATCATTGAGAATGGAAATGGGATACAGTTATTTATCGTAAATTTTAGAAGATCATACAAAATGCACATTGTGTTTGAAATGTCTATATATAAAGCACAGAAATAGCAACGAACTCTGAAATAAACATAACTGCCCTAAGGGACGAAGTCAATGTCGGATGAAAATTTAAATTCAATTAGTTAGGGGGAGGGAAAAAAAACTCCCGCAAATTTCTGTCATCCGACATCGATTACACTTTAGTGGAAAAAGGAAAAAGACAAGCGACTGTTGAATACCACATAATATTTAAAACATATTAATGAACATTTAATAGATTTAATGTACACTTTCATTTGTAAATAAACAGTAGAAAAGGTATACATAGTGTTATTTATAATCGTACGTTCCTTTTTTGTTATTCGATTAGTTTCAACATTTGTCATATTAAGTTTTAAAGGGGGGGGGGTCTTGGTGAAAATTATGTGAACTTAGTTTTTTGTGAGACATTGAATTTTTGATCTTGCCCCTAAGTGAAGAATATCGTTAAAACCAGACGTCTTTTTAGGAAACGAAACTTTGTCAATCCTTGCCCTTTGTAGATGCATTCACAGGATGTGACACAATGTCAAGAATGTTCGGCATCGGAACAGGTCCTGTATAGTCAAAATGTAGACAAATCGCGAAAAAATTCTGTATATGATTAGTTTATAAATGGAGGCAGACTACTGACAAACAAGTTGATGGTGAAGGGGTTTCAGCTGTTTCGTTTGAAGTCAGCATTTCGCAAAATGTATGGTCGTTATAACAATCTACTTTGCCAATACAACCTATCATTGGGTCAAATCTGTCTGACTTGTTTCATATAGATTGTTAGGCCATTTTTGGCACAATGATATTGAATAAGGGTAACTCCGTTTGCCTTATTAAGATATAAAGCTCACGGCGGGTGTGACCGGTCAACATGGGGTGCTTACTCCTTATAGCCCATAGGCACCTGATCCCACTTCTGGTATATCCAGGGGTCCGTGTTTGCCCACCTCTCTATTTTGTATTGCTTATAGGAGTTACGAGATGGATCACTGTTCGTTATCTTCACCTTCCTATATGAGTATTTCATCGAGAAAAAGATATATTCTGGTGTCGATGTCATATCGACTTTGTACGATGGAATACCATAGAGACACTTATAGGAGATTTGCTTTGTGAAGAATTGTCTAACACTATCATTTTTATAAGTTCAGTCATTGCCACTAACTACTAACTACAGCTGCAGAAAAGGAGGACTGCAAGAATTTTTTAAGTCATAGAGTGGACTAAAGAAATGATTAATTTGGATCCTTCGAATTGGGGCTTATCACTGCTTTCAACAATTCTTGTATCCGTTAAAACTAAATTACAAGTCGCGCCAGATAAACTTTTGAACGTTTTTCGCTGTAAATGCAAGGCAAATTGTGACACTAGCCGTTGTACTTGTAAAAACATGGACTGAACTGTACTGCAATTACTCAAATGATCACTTATATAATTATCAGGCACGTAGCAATAATGGCTCTACACCTTGTATCATTACATGCAAAGTTGATAAATGTTTACGTACAGAGGTCGATTTTTAGACAGATTTGTTTTCCTCCCTCCTCTTTTTTTAAAAAATAGCATTGTCGTGAACTGTACACAGTGGAAGTGTAAAATTGAACTGAGAGATCAACCTTACTACCCCCCCCCCCCCCACACACACACACCAATGAAGGATTTTTATAACTTTGGATTAAAATTTACTTGTCAATTTTCAGGCAATATTGTGAAATTATCTTCACATCCCCCCCCCCCCCTTTTACGATGCTGCGTGCCTGATTCCTTTTGCTTTTAATTCTATGTGTCCATTGTTTTTAAAACAGATTACTCCTGAAATTCTCGGTATTAATTGCACAATAATTTGGATAGAACTAAACATCAAATACGGCTATAACACCCCCCTCCCCCCATCTTTCTCAAACTCTAGAACTTGACGAAGAGCACGTATTAAAGATTTCTTTATAAAATCGAAGAAACTGAACCTTGTTTCGTCATAGATGTAGTACAAAGTTTTGAAACGAAGCTTAATAAAGAATTTGGTAACGTAAGCTTTACTATACACTGTTTGTTTTAAAATACTACATGTATTTATGTGAAACATAGGACCGGAATGGTAAGCGCGCCTCCAACTTCCGATGTAAGGGGAGTAACTGCAAAAATGTAGGTCATCTTTTACAGACCATTTTTGAAGGGGCACTTGTTTTGTGTTAACAGTTTATTTTAATGTATAAATCTTCATGTGGTAACTCATATATGCCTAATGGACAGGAAAAAGTATTTTCTTCCGAAATCCAGTTTTTAACGATTTTTTGTTGGAAAATGAAGATTAAATTTTGGTGAAGAAAATTTAGTTGTGGATTTGGACTTTTATTCTTAAATTCATAAGATCACTGTCATCTCTTTTATAAAACAGTCATTTCCTATTATTTCCAGTTTTTTACTATTTTTGTTTTAGAAAAAGGTAGGTTTTCCTACCTAAAATGGTATTTTTCATATACATTGCCGATAATCTATATATCTTACTTGTTGAGCAGTTTTTAAAATAAACCCTAACATCAATTTTTTATTGGTAGACTCAAATGTATGACAAAATGTGGGTTTTCTTCTTAAAATTTCAACCTTTAACAATTATATTCAAAAAAGCAAGATTTTACCCAAAAATTACAGTCAAGGAAAGAATATATTCTGCTGTAAAAAAAAATAATCGAACAATCCCAGGTTGAAATTTGAGATATGAAACTTATTTTTACTGTATATTACATAAAATGGACATTTTCCTCAATTTCCAGTTTTTAGCGATTTTCATGAAAAAACACATCCTTTTACCCCAAAATTCCAATTTTCCCATGGAAATACAAAAGCCGATTTTTAATATGTTGTTTGCATGTGTTTTCTTCCATGAATAATCAAAATTTCATTTCTGTTGCATGTTGCAATTAGTTGGAGGTTTTCCTCATTTTTGAGCTAGATTGACTAGACTAATTCAAGTTTGTTCAAATCATGGCCCAAATATATAGGATTTTGTTGTTTTTTTTTAAAATCTTCTTCTCAAGAACCATTGGGCCAAAGAAGTTCACATTTACATGAAAGCTTTCTGACATGTGTAGATTCAAGTTTGCAAAAAAACATGGCCTCCAGGAGTAGGTTCGGGCCATAATAGGGACTACGGTTTTACATGCAAATACATATGTAAAATCTTCTGATATGGACCAAGGTAACTCAGGTGAGCGATGTGGCCCATGGGCCTCTTGTTCTTCTAAGCTTGTCATATATGTTCAAGGACACATTGTTTTCAAATATGATACAAATCAACGGGTTTCAATTGAAACATGTATTTTAATTACAATTTCCAATTTTCGTCGATATTCCATCCATTTAGAGTGCTTCATCTTCAAAATAACAGCTTTCGTTTCAATATTTTTTTTTAAAGGACACATTTCTTCAAATCATGATCCTCGTGGGTAGGATGGGGGCCACAATATAGTGTCAGTATTTTGTATGAATATATAGAGGAACACTTTTTTAACAGTAGACTTACGAATACTGATATTAGTAGGCAAACATGCCCAGGTAGTGCAGATAAAAGTTTGCTTTCAAAATGTTCTGAAGGAGCCCTGCTTATGCATATCGATATGCAAATATCTCCAAGTTTTACAGAATCATTTAATTTTACATGTTGCACGCTTTTTCGTTGATTGAAAAATTATTGGAATATCGTATTCAACAAAAAAATAATAAATAACAGGAACTACTTTCTATTAGAATGTTGGGGATTCCTCTGGATGCTTCGTATTTATATATAGATTAGGGAATCCTGAAAAGAAAAAAAACTTAATATTTTTATCGACATATAAATTTATTAAACAAAAACAAACAAATATCAAATATAAATAATAATTAATTATGCAAAATGAAATAAAGATGGCTATTTGAGACACCCCCCCCCCCCCCCCCCCCCCCCCTAATATGACAACGCGCTTCTGTTTCTGCAATTTCGGGCTGAGAGTTAAATGTATTCAACCGGGAATGACAGTAGTCCAGTTTGCACCTTGCGACAACTTCCTTCATGTCACGAACCCAAATACCAGATCCACCGCACACTGCCTCAGAGACACTGTAATATCGTAGCCCTTAACGATTATGGTTCCCAACTCCGGCATAATATGTTTTTGAGTGGGCACCGAAACGAGGCATCCGTACGACGTTACAACAGCTGTGACGCCTTCGAAGTTCACTGATAAAACTCGAAAAACGCTCTGTAACACTCACTTGTCCACCTGGATGCCGTGACAACCCTCAAGAGAACCCTATACCTGGCATCCCACATCATGACTATCACGTGTCCCACGCTTTCCGTTATTACCGAAATCGAACTTTGCACATAATTCCAGTTCCACTCAACAAAATTCCAGCAATTTTCTCTAAACAGGACTTATCTCTAACTCATCCTTTTATAACTACATTGTTCAGTCTACAAGAAATCCGTTTGGTCAACAGTAAACAACACCATCTCGAAATGATATATAATGTAGTCTAAGAATAACTCGTTAATTCAACTCAAATCATATCTTTTATCAGATCAATGAATTGAATGAATATTGTTTAGCGTCCCTCTCGAGAATATTTCACTCATATGGAGACGTCACCACTGCCGGTGAAGGGCTGCACAATATAGGCTTATGCTCGGCGCTTATGGCCATTGAGCAGGGAGGGATTTTCATCGTGCCACACCTGCTGTGACACGGGACCTCGGTTTTTGCTGTCTCATCCGAAGGACCGCCCCATTTAGTCGCCTCTTACGACAAGCAAGGGGTACGGAAGACCTATTCTAACCCGGATAAATGATTTTTATCGTTGGAATAAGGTATTCCACGAAAAAAAGAAGACCTAATTCCTTAATTCTAATTTGTTCAAATTGTGTTCTGTAGGATGCGCACAATATGGGATTAAAGTTTTTACACGGAAATATATAGGAGAAATCTGTGAACTTTTTCTCAATCGCGGGAGCTGAGTGACAGAGTTCGCTTCATAACCGGGAGGTTGTGAATTCGAGATTTAAAACTTGAACATATGTAGTCAGCGTTCCTTCGCCATGCAGGCGTTCGACATCTAGAAATGAGAATCACGGTTCTTTTGGGGTTATGAACTTAAAACGGGGGTCCCTTGTCGCGGCAGGCGCTGGCACGTTAAAGAAACCACGCAGCTACAACCCCGAGTGCTAAGCATTGATCGGTTTTATTTTTATTTCACCAAAAGCTGCTGACGTCTCAATATGAGTGAAAACTCTCGACGGGACGTAAAACAATCAATCAATTTCAATAACAGCAGGGACCTGAATAATCATATCAATATGTAAACATCACCAGGTAGTGCAGATTGAAGTTTGTTCAAATCATAACCCAAGGGGGTAGAATTTGACCACGATAAGGGATTGGATTTTTATATGGAAATGTAGAGGGAAACATCTTCATACTCTTCTCATGGACAGCAGAGGTGATCTTAGTCATTATGATATTAATATGCGAACCTCTTCAGGTAGCGTAATTGAGGGTCCCGAGAGGTAGATCGGGACCATAAGAAACCGGCCATAATGACCTACATTTCTGCACTCAGCCCCTTTACACCGGAAGTTCAGAGGGGGTACCATTGCGACCCTAAGCATTAACAAACAGTGCATAGTAAAGCTTACGTTCCCAAATTCTTTATTATGCTGAGTTTTAACAGGTCGTTTTATATCTATGGAATTAAACAAGTTTTAATTGCTTCGATTTTATGGAGAAAACTTTTAAAATATGTATTTGTCTAATTGAAGAGTTGGGGAAGGGGCTGGGTGTTATAGCCGTGTTTGATGTTTATTTCTCTCTAAGTCATAATGTAATTGATATGGAGAATTTCAGAAGTAACCAGTTTTAATAACAGACACCTTGACATTTAAAGCACAGTGAAAGCATTCGATATGATCAGATAAGTAACATCGTTAGAAAAAAAAAAGGGGGGGGGGGGACTCACAATATTGAAAACTGAAAATTCTTGACAAGTAAATTTAAAAACAGAAATTCAAAGCTCTAAATCCTAAATTGCGGAAGAAAAGGGACAAGGGTTGAACTTTCAATTAACAGGTTGCATTTTACACCTTCACTACAATATTCCTGAGATGCTATTTTAAGAAGGGGGGGGGGGGGGGTAGCCTACAAGTATATGTAGATCGACTTCTGTATGTAAAAATAACCAACTTTGCATGTCATAATAAAAGTGGGCAGACACTTTGATGCGACGGGCCTGATAGATGTCTTTGTGCTCATTTAATTTATTGCAAAGAAGTATTACACTAGATATCCCAATCGAAATAATTAACGTGTTCGGTTTATCGACGCCTGATGCACATCTAGCAACAGGTAAATTTGTTCAGTGTGAAATGATAAAGTTCCTGATGTTTATTGCGTTGGTTGCAAATGATTTCAAACATATCTAATTAAATAGAATTTTGGTTTTTGAAAATAACGATAAAAACTAATAATGAAGAATTGCTGATATACTAATCAATAGACAGCCTGATTCTGATCTAAAGAAACTGAGGACTAGTTAATGTTTACATATGATAATTAAATCATGATCGTAAAATGACTGAAATATTGTGCAAGCGGCGTAAAACCATATTCAATCAATCAATCATTGCTTGCGAGAAAATCCACACAAAGGACATATATAGACTAAAGTATTAATGTTCAGTCAGTCAGGAAATTAATGAAAACAAATTAATTTCAAGATCAGCTTGGCCACACTAAATCATATCAAAATGCAAACTTGCTTAAGTTGTGTGTATTCAAGTTTTTTTGATGCCCTAGGATTAAAATAAATGTGGGATGGGGGCGTGGTGGTAGGGGGCATATTATCGTTGCCCTGCCTATCTGTCTGAAACTTGAACCTTGCCTATAGCTTTTGAATGGTGAGTGACAAGGCTCTCCTATTATATAATACGCATTCATTGTGGCAGAGCCTTTTGGCACCAGACCTTTTAACCGTGTAACCCTGTCCTCTGATTTTGATCTACGCTTAAGAAAACATGATATAAACAATGACTTGTGAACTGTTTAAGGTGGGGTAATCATATTTTCTATATAAAATTCTCATAATAAAGCTTTATATTTTACATGTATACCATGATTGTTTTCCTTTTCACCTTGAATCATGGTTATGCCGTAACCTTACTGGGCTAGGTTGGGGTCATAACATGAAGTCTAAATTTTTCATACGAATCAGTATTGCATTTTTTTTTCTAAACAGCTGTAGAAAAACAGGGTCAATATGACTCAGGTGACCGATGTGGTACAACGTGTTTTGCGAACTTTTCTCTAGCGTCTTTGGTGTTGTGAGATCCTTGAATTGAGCAATAGTTCCTCTCCATATTCATCTCATAGAATTTCAAATAAAGCGATCAAATACCAATATTTACAACATATTAAAAATTGAAGCGGGGCGATATATCTTCCGTAATGAGAAGATAACTTCTGCAATGAACGATAACTCGGGTTTATTCATATTCCGAATTTGACATAGATGATAAAAAAAAAACTCACCAGAACAGAAATATAGGCTATTCCACATCAAACATATCAAAAATGTTATGAATGACCATGCATTGAATTGACCGGCCGGGATTCGAACCACGGTATTTCACATGCGGGGCGAAAGCTCTAACCGCTAGGCCACCGCGGCGGTCTTGTCATTTGGAAAAATGTTTCTAAACTCCATAGTTAAAACTTGATTATCATGTGTATTTAGAAAATGAATTTTATATTTGGAAAAACTGCGACTGCTAACGCCAGCAAACTTCATGAAGCCCATCACCACTCCATGACAAGTATGCTGACGTAAAGCGTTGTAGTTCTTATCCTCACATTTTCAAAAATGATTTCTTTCACATTTGTATTCTACTTTCATTTCTGCCGGAAGTTCCAGTCGTTGATTTTGACGTACGAGATTTAATAAAGATTAATACGCTCATTTGTTCACATCTGTGTCACATTTATGAAGAAATCTTTTTCAGTAGGATAATTCGCGTGCACTCACGGTGAGTTTCATTAAATGAACGGTATCAAAGTTAATGATCGGTCTGCTACATGTATGTTACTGGACTTTAAAAACAATGTGCGACTAGCTAGGTAGGTGTGTGCGCAGCTGCTAGCTCAGAATCCGCCAGTACTTGGAAAAACATTGTTGAATGAGAGTCGGAAATTAAACTTCCCCACAGGGATATTTCCGTAAATGACACGCCTACACACTGTTATTAGCGAAATGGTGAACATACTCATTATTAGTTTCGAAAATCACATTTCCGCCGCATTCCTATTAACCCTCATCTTACTTTTAGGGTTTGAGAGATGTGAGATAATTTCCTGCCGTTAAAAACGTGGTGGTATCTTTATCAAGATTCATACGCACGCCGATCACATTCATAAGGAAATGTATATCATTTCAGTTGATACGGATATCAAAGGCAAATAACTGGGAATGTAAATAAAAGAAAGTGCCCTTTCGTAGAGTTATGCTCCATCTGAAAACTGTACCGAAAACGTGGCTAAATTGGATATTCCCCCTCATTTATCAATTTAATACTAGTGAAAGTTCAGTTTGATGCATTCATGCTGCGTACGGTTTTATTCTTTGGAATGCGATCAATGTAATACCAAATTTTTAGAAATTTCTATTTGCTGAAAGTGTACTTGGAGACAGCCATATTACAGATATGGTTTGTCTGGAACAAATCATTTTCATGAATGAATTCGATTAAACGACATAAGTTACACTGATAACTAAAATTGTAACTAGTGTTGAACTCGTTTTGCACAAGTATACTCCATTTTCCCTTACGAGGAGTAATCATCCCCTGTTGACATGCATTGCTTTTTGGTGTATTCTACTGCCCCTGCTTAAAATACTTTAGATTTTAACGAAACTAAGATTCTATGAATCCGTGCAGGTGTTGTAAAATACCTGTGGTTTGTGATCGGTTACCACAGGTTTTGACTCGCAAAGGTTTAGCACGTTTGTGAGGATCTTCAATTACTAGATATTTTGTAAATAATTTTCTATTGGACTCTCTCTAATTTTTGACAAGCATAGAAAAAAAACACCCAATAAAGTAAATAAATAATATAAAGGAAGTATAGGGGTAATTGTGCTTAAACACCTCAAAACCGTACATTTTACAGGGGGGGGGGTGGTTAAACAATTATTTTTATAGAATTCCTTAGAATTACGGGTTTAGTTCATCAATCCCACTACAATTCACTATTGACTCAGTAAGATGTCGACGTGCTACCTTTAGGATGAGAGCAGATATGTATACATAAGATGATTCAGAATCTCTTCACATGGAGGGATGAGGAAGGTCATCATTTGCAATTTCGCCCATCTATTTTCCAAAATTACAAATAACGTTTTGCGACTGGAAGTGTTTAAAATTAAGCAAACATGTTTATTTGATCTATCAACATCGGGTGTATATGGGGAGGGGGCATCTCTCTCTCTCTCTCTCTCTCTCTCTCTCTCTCTCTCTCTCTCTCTCTGCGCGTGTAACATATAAAGTGGACATACGCTGTTGACTGAAATTGTTCTACATGAAAACATATTAACACGCCCATCAACAAATCCTGCATCCAAAGACACGCTCTTTTACCCACTGTTGAAAGCTGTGCCGGTCAGCATAGGAAAAATAACCCAATAAGTGTGAGGATTGGACTTGAAATTATACATTTAGAATGTACGGAAGCCGATAGGAGCCATGATATAAGATTGATATTCAATTAAAGGGATGTCGCCACTTAATTAATCTGGCGGATGACACTGAATTTATACATAGCCGCCAATTTCAAAAACAATATCATTCATATTGCTGGGTGATTATTTTGGAAAGATTTAGAATAAAACGCAGACACGTAACGTCGTTTTCTATGGAAGCCAAAAGGTGCCAGGGTACAGAATTGATATTCATTTAACTGACGGCCTCCACTAAATTTCTGTAGCAGCCGCCACGTATCTTATCTGGCAGCCATCATATAAATTGCGTGCGGTCTTCTGTACCCAGTTACCTTCCCCAGTTGTTATAAACATACTAGTATACTGTAAATCCCAATTCTAATGTATTTTCTGTTATGAATAGGTGGAGGTACATTGTACATAAATAAAAATGAAAGCAGATCTCTCTCTCCCTCAGTATCATTTTATTGGTGTATGTGCCTTACAATCTAAAGAACATTGGCATAGCCATTAAATCATTCTCTGAAAAACAAAAATAAATCGTTGGTAAATTGAGAAGGCGAAGTCACAGAGGAGGAGGGGGGTCTATAACGGTCAGGATTACATGCTCTGTTTTATTATTGGAACTCAATCCTAGCGTTTGATAGGCAAAACTGTCACAGGTCCCAACTACGCGAAATTCTGAAATCCATAAAGAACATTAGTATATATATTTCATTTACTGGTATCGGTCACGGTAGCTCGGTGGTAGAGCGTTCGCTTTAAGGAGCTCGGATCGTGTCATGGTCGGGTAAACATGAATCTGATTAAAACCAGATCTTTGATCCGCTCCAATATTCTGATCAATGTCGCTAATATAAAAATATGAACGTAAACATAGGTAGTGATTGTTCATTTGTCAATAGCTTGGGTTTTGGAAGTGAGAATCACAGATCTATGGATAGATCCTTAGAAACGGAGATCCTCTGTCACGGCAGGGGTTGGCACGTTAAACAACCCTCACTGCTCTAATCTTCAGCACTAAACATATGCATGCATAAGTGAATGTCCCGAGTACCTCTCCATTCTTTAAAGGTAATGGAACCGAATGGGCCGAGGATTGTTGTTTTTAAGGAATGGAGAGGAACAAGGAAATTGACCTACTTAAAGACCCCCTCCTCCTCTGTTTAAATCTAACTATAAATGTAACTTAGTTGTATTTTAGGAAATTATTTCAACAAATTATAAAAACACTAGTACATACAGAGTTCTGTCATATAAAACATGTATTGTATTTTTAAATTGTCATCGTCCTTAGTGGCACAGCGGATGAAGCTTCTGTACGAGTTCTTGGGTTCGACTCTCATCTATGCCTTTAGGCTATGGAGATTACTCTTTACATTTTGCTATAACAGTGACAGGGGCCGGAGGATTATGGGAACTTGTTCATTAAAAAGAAAAGAAGTTGTCTGAAACTCCCCATTCCCGAAAAAATAATGGAGCGTTATTTCAATAGAATGACATCACAGCTGGATTTTAAACATAGGTCTTTTATTCAAAATGTGTGGTATTTCACCTCTACATCTTGTAACATGTCGATATGAGAGAGAAATTCTCTAATTGACGCACAACAAACAAGCAAGTAAACAATCAAACAAATATATTTAATCACACATTGCAGGAATCTAGAAGTATGGTCGCCATTTCACATTATCATATTGATTTCTCATTTAGTGGTACATTGTATAGAATTAATGACCACACTGTACAAGCTATGATGTTTATTATATTATAAAACACATGTACTACACTGCTGGGGTGTTTGTTGGTGGTATTAAGTGTGTATTATTTTAAAGTTTGATTTATGATAAAAACCCGTGTATAAGATAAAGAAAGTGCGATACTTTATGGATTTAAATAATTGTATTTTCCGAATTTCAGATAAATACCATAGCTACTCAACAAACGACAAAATCACGCTGTACTGCCTATTATTGGCTGATGATTATGTGTTGAATGTCAAAGAGAATTCCTACCAAAGCAACTTCAATAAGATCAAAGAAAGGTATTTTGGCGAAAATACCACACCTGATTATGGGACACGTGAACCTCTACCTGATGGAATCATAAAAACACAGGACGATGTAATAACGTTTGTCTCTGACGACATCCGACATGACGTCATGTACGCGTTCGTTACGGAATGTCTGGTGGAGGACAGTGATCTCAAGTTTTTCCTGACCGCGGCGTCACGTGACGTGGTATCAGAATACTGCCGGTCGTGGGATTATGAGAGAAGTGAGGGAGAGAGATGTCTGTATATACCGGATAGTCCGGATGAAATGTACAAGCTGTTCATAGACAGACTACAGCTGGACATCCTCACACACTGTACCGTGTCAGACAAGAGGATTCATTACAGGATCAGTAAACGTTGTAAGTATGATTATCATGGATTACCTGACTTTGTTATTCACATAATTTTTCTACATTAGTTCAACCCACCGTTTGTTACAAATCATTCAAATCATTAGATTATTGATAAAAATTAGTAAATAATTTGCTTTGATACCAAGTTAGAATTGAATTTTTTTTTTTGGTGACAATCAGTTCTGAATTCAAACTTTATATATAAAGCTAGTATTAATCATTTGGAAAAGACATTTTGCGATAATGTTTAATACTGCAGGATAGGTTAATGCATTTAATATTATTACTAATAAATAAGAATTCCATTGTTAATTAACCAGTGTATTTAACATAGGTTTACATCCAGTATTAACATTCTTCCTAAATGAATTAACATATACGTGGCATCTCTTTGATTACATATTGATAAGAATATCCCTTTACTAAAATGCATGGACAGATATTTCATTTCATATACGTTGCTGCCCATGACATACACATTTTAAATGTAAAAATCAGTTATAGGTAGTGTTGATTGTATTCGTATCTTGAATATTCCCTTGTTCATGTTTTAAAACGTAACGGGTGATCTATTATCACTTTATTCATTGTGTTCCATGTGGTTGATTTGTTGTCATACAGTGGAAGTCCCTATGGAAATACTGGACTGGGACCAAGAGGCCAGAGAGCGGTACGTGGAGTACGCCAAGAGAGGAACACAGACCGTCCACCACGCCAGGGGGATGATCGTAGGATGTGCCGAGGCCGGCAAGACCACGCTACTGAAACGTCTGCTCGGGTGTAGTGACGCAGATATACGGGGTGTGACATCAACGGAAGGACTGGAGGTCCACGAGGAGATATTCCAAATATGTGAAAAAACGAAAACATTAAAAGGTAACCATCAGTTTGCATTTATCAAAGACAAAATTTTATTTCCATAGGTTGTATGCACTGCGAGTTTGAGGAGACAAGGACTCTATTAGGTATATATATATGTATATATATATATATATATATATATATATATATATATATATATATATATATTAAATGATATCTCAAAAATACCCCAGGTGTGGTCGATGATTCCTTGACTGAAAATAGCCAGTGATCTCTTTTCTCTGGCATGTGATTTTTTGGCAAGATTATTGCATAATGTAATACATTGGAGATGTTATCACATTACTTTTAACTCTCCCCTTCAATATTCTAGATCCGCCCCTGTTCGATGGACTTGTGTCTTTATTATGATTACGATGACAAGGTTTACACGCATTTCAAGATAATTTCGATACATGTTCATTCACAACATGATATTTTGTAATTAGTTTCTCCTTTCTGTTTCGGCTTTGGCAGGAAATCCCCTTTTCTCTCTTTATCACTCTAGCCCTTTGCGTCACTGAGATAAATCGTCTAACCCGAAACGAGTTCGAACACTACAGGGAGTAGTTATGTTATCGGATTTTAGAAATGTTTTATACTGTAGTGTAAAAATGCATTTCATTTCAGAACATCAATAATTTAAAAAAAATCTGCGTGATTAATATAACGTGTGCTGACACGTCCTTGACCCGCCGAGTGTCCTGAAAGTTTGTTTCAATACTTACATGTATAGTATACGTACATTGTATCTGAGAAACATCTGCGCCTCTAGTAATACAAAACAAAAGTAACGAGATTTTTTGTATTTGAGGGTGGGTGGGGAGTGTATTAAGTCCGAATTCATTAAGAATGGTACACGTCTTTAAAAGAATGCATGGGGTGGAGTCCACATGAAATAAAAAGTTTTAGATACTCGAATGTTTTCTCTATATGTTGATGTGAATAAAGACCACTTACAAAGTACATGTAGGACAAGATATACAATTTTATACTGTGAATGAAGATGCTCCGAAACTTCCTTCCGGAAACAAGAATTGGAAGAGGAGGGGGCGTATCCCTCGCATTTGTAGCAACATCTTGTAGATTGTTCTTATATAATGGTTTTAATTCAATTTGTTGTGGTTAATCCTATTTTAGTCCTCTGCCAGCGGAGACGAAGGGAACCTTACGTTTGTGGTTCGTCCGTCCGTGCGTCCGTTCATCTGTGTCAATTTAGCAAATCAGTTTTTCTCACTATTTTCCGTTATGTTTTCATATATTCATTTGATATTTGGCACATTGCTTTACCATGGCAAATTACAGAGCAAGGTCCAAATTCATTCATGTCCAATTGTTATTTCCTGAGTTATGGCCCTTGGACATAGAAATCTGTAATATGGGTTTTTGTTTTATGGGATCTGGTTATTCTCGTGTTTTATCTATTGACGTATGATTATTCACGCTGAATAGTACGCAGACAACTTGAGCTGGGGCCGGTAAGGAACATACATTGTCATGTATAACGTATAGAATACTTGTTTAACTTGAACATATCCTTTGATTTCATTACACGCATAATGCTTAGCTATGAAAATTATGAAATCAATCTCGTCATCACCAATATTTATGGATGTTGATTTGCATTAGAATCCAGCTATTGATAAGTTTTATGTTATTACATACGGGGTACTATTAAAATCGTACGAGGTTTTTTTAATATGTTGTTTTACGTCCCCGTCAGGGTATTTCTTTCACTTGTATGGAGACGTCATCTGTATAGCTCTAGGTGCAGTACCACATTGTTGTTTTACCTGAAAAGCATAAGTCTTACATCGGCCGTTTGATGAAGGGACAACCAATGCACATAATCTATGTTAAACATCCTGAGTTTGAAAGTTAATCCTTCCCGCATTACACCGTCGCGGTTTTTATAGCGGGGCTTCGCGGGACCACGTTTATACCGCGGCGGAGTAAACTACCTGTATTTGTACAGTTGATAACAGGTCTGAATACTGTATCTTGTATCTAATGACAGCTACTTCAAATGGATAGAATCCATTGAAAAATACAATTTAAATCTTATACATGTATGTTTGTGAATTAAAATTTTCGCAGTATTTCAGAAAGAATATATACGTGCATTATCCGTATAATCAACAATGTAAAACATAATTTACTTGAGAGATTTTGGTTTTGTATTGTCAGTGATGATCACGGGAAAGTGAATCGGTATTTATAAACATCGTTTTAGTAGAAATTAATTTGAAACTAGATTTTAGAAAATATTAGATATTATGTCGAAGAGATCTGTACCTTGACAGTTCTGTCTTTCCTGTCAGATCATGGCTTACGGTGTATAGCTCTCTAGTCAGCTGAGATTTAACATGCAAATTGCATGTGCATGGACAAGTATCTTTCTTCTGCATACATTTCATTTAATTGAATTTCAAAATAAAAAAAAATATAAGAAAATAATTGCAGCGATTTTAAGAAAAATCAGCATATCATATTGCAGTATTTAATAAATGTGTTAATTATTAAAATAAGTCTAAAACCCAATTCGGAAACTTAGATATTTCCTTGATGATCATCGCTCGAAAAGTCATGATATGATAAAATAAAAATACTTCTATTTGTAAAATAATACTTGGGCATTGAAATGCATGTATGATCATGTTTTATTCGTTGGAAAGCGAAACCATGGTGAATACATTAACTGGGACTAAAATTGATGGGGCATGTGTCTTTGTTTGATACATATATTTCTGTTAGATTTTAACTGTGTCTGTGACTGACTTTGTCTCGCTAATCTGTTGTGCAATGTGATCTTGAGCTTGCGCAATACTACTTCTTGTTTACCTGTGTGTCCGAGTTTTGACATACTATCACAGTTTTGAAGAGAGTCCCTTTGCAAACATACAGACTCTCTCTCTCTCTCTCTCTCTCTCTCTCTCTCTCCTGATGGTTTTACCCGAGCCTCTCAGTCGTTAAGGTCTTGAAATTCAATAAGCACAACAAATAAATTCTACTTTTTTTTACATACTAAACTTATATAAACAATAATCTGAAATGTAAGGAATATTCTGTCAGCAGATTTTGTTTTGACAACCATTGATATATCCATGTAGTATTGTAAACCAAATGATCATAAAGCTTTTTTCAATTCGATATCGATAAAAAAAAATTTAAATCTAATTCATAATTCATATTTCACAAACGAATACAAATTCAATAATAAGTATTGTATTATCAGTATTAAAATTTTAAGTTTGAAATTCAAATAAATTCTCATAGAAAATATCTCATTAAATTTTTACACAACGCATATATTTTCTTAAACTTTACAAAAAGAACATTTTTTAAATTTATATAAAAATGATTTTTTTTTCCCCTATCAACCGTGACATTTTGTCCCAAACGCAATTTCAAAAAATTCTAATCGTGGCTTTTTGTCCATGGTCATTTTGTCCGTGACTTTTTGTCCTGTGATTTTCTGTCCTACAATCGCTGAAAATCACCAAGAAACGGTGATGGACCCATGTTTTTTTAACGGAGAAGTAGGCGTCGTCTTTTCAGTGTAGTTGTTATTTACCTGGAGTTCCCAAGGTTGGGATGGATGCCAATCTTTAGGTGTCTTCCCACTTAGCTGAAATCTGTATGGGTGACTGGTTTTAGCTAGACGGGAATGGTGCACAGGTAAGGGTGTCAAAGAAAAAAGGAAAATAATTACAGGTAATCTATAGTCTGTTTTGTAACATATCACAGGTAATTTGGTTTAGTATTAAAATTGGGCAGTAAAATTCCATTTGAAAAAAAAGAAAGAAAGAAAGACTTGAGATTAACTCTTTAGTATTATACATGAAACACATTTAGAAAAGGACAAGGAACAATATTATAAAAAAATGGCATGCTATGGAAAATACATTATGCATTTACATGTAACTTTATCGTGTTCATAGACATTTTGCGGCAGAATCTTGTGTTAATTAGAGTGAGGAAAATAATGCGTGTATTTGCCAAAAATTTATGAGTAGAACGCAATCATACTTTCAAAGACGCTGTTCGATGTCTTCCTATTGAAATGAATTATGCAAAATAAAATGGCTTGGTGATAAATATAAACACTTCGATTGAAAACGTCGATTGAGTCGGATAAAATTACTTGTTATGTCATGTACACCAAGGACTATATATAACAGGTCTGCTTACATGTGTATGTAATATACATGTACATGTTACAGTACATACGAATATAATATGTCTGCCTGCATGCTGTGGGTATTTACAAAATACATGGAATAGAGGTACTAAACGATACAACTTTATGTTGCATGAATAGGATATAATTTTCTTGGGTACAGCAAAACACGCCAAGTAATATGCATGTAACTTCAGATGGTATATTTTATATAGCAAATATATTTTAAAACCTCACAAAAATGCTTCCGTGTCTATATCTTTACATTCCCCTAAATCGACAACAAAGAGTAGTTCTAACTCTCTCTAACTCTCTCTCTCTCTCTCTCTCTCTCTCTCTCTCTCTCTCAATGAAAATTACATCAGTCGGTGGACATGTAATTGTATGTACCGACATTCAGTCTAAATCTTGCATTGCGTAGTTTTACTGATGTAAACACATCAAAAGTGTATATATATATCCGGAACAGGTATCAGTTATTCTTCAAATGGACTCTGAGAAGTTGTTTCAGTACGTCTATAGACAATGTGATATATTTAACACAGTCCTTGAAACGTAAGACACCCTGGCCATCATCTTCCGGCGCCAGAAACCACACATCCTCCACTTGGTGTTCAGGAATCAGAGGGAGAACAGCTGCTCTTCTAACGAAGCGATCTCATACACTAAGAGAGAGAGAGAGAGAGAGAGAGAGAGAGAGAGACTTTCAAAATCTATGACAGAAGTAATGCACCATTCATGGACTAAACATTTCAGTGTTCTTGAGTTATTCCATATTCTAGGATGTTCAATTTTTTGTTTAAAGTGTTACATAGTGAAAATCATATTATTAGAAATTGCTATGATAAATCATATTACAAATGTGAGAGAATGAAAAATTGTAACAAATACCGGGCTTATTGTGTGAAAAAAAAAATAGTTTGAGATTGGTCTAGGGTAAATATTTGGTGTGAACAAGAAAATACTACATTTGATTTGGAAAAAAAATGAGTTATATAACTAACTTAAAGATTTAATTAATTCGTCTTCAAAGTGTATTATCTCAGAAAGTGCCAACAGATACAAGCAATACGTGTTTATAAATTTTATTTGGCGATAAAGGGCACGGCTGATTAAAGTATCAAAAGCAAACAAATCAAGTTCAAATTGTGGGCTGCCTCACACAAATGGCAAGCCCCAAAAGCATCATATCAATGTCAACATCAATTAGGGATGACCTTGACCCTGGAAGATGCAGAGGTCAAGGTCGAGATTCAAACACATCAAACAAACATGGCCTTAAGCCTGGGAGGAGCAGAAATCAAGGCCGAATTTTCAAATCAAATGTCATATATTTCACATGTACATAATAAGCCGCTCGTTGGGCCAAAAGACTCAACTACAAGAGCTTTGCACCAAAGCCCTTTCAGTTGGGTATCCGCCACCGATTGGGTGGGGGTAAGAGCGGCAGCCGTGCCCTGTCAGGTTACGTGTGGGAAAACTTATAGTGGAGGGTAAACTTGGGCCTAGAATTTCATGATAGATTCCAGCCCGCCTTGCAAGGTATTCAAGAATATTTGATTGCCCAATTGTGATAAATGTACCCCATCGGATTGAAAAAATTGAGGATGGTCGGATATGTCAGGGTAGTGAATGATGGAACCCCCAACCTCGCACACTCTACTCTGAATAAAGGAATTAATTCGTTTTCTAGCTTTCTCCATAGCTTTTGTGTTTTGTGTGTATCGCCAGGCAGTTCTGGGCAAAATAAGAGACCATATGATGTGTGCACTACAAAATCCTTGTCTTAAATAATGAACCAATTGATTTATTGCCAATCTTATTTTTCTCACAGAAGTTTTGCCCAAGTCGTTACCGCCACAGTGGATTAACAAGGCGGTAGGGGAAGGGCCTACTTGCCGTAGGGTCTTTATCTTGTTAATGACTTTGATCAATTCGAGTCCTCCATAACCCTGCCACCACAATGAAACTTTTATCCTTTCTAAATTGAGATTGGTCCCACCAGGCCAATGTAATTACTCTACATGTGCACGTTTTATGATAGATGACCCAAACATTCTAATGAACTGTTCATCTGAAATTACACGATACTGATTTTAAAATTTTGGTATGCGTATATAAGTTTTATAACAAGTTGATGCCCATCTTCCTGAGGATTGTATAACACTGGGTGAAAACCCTCTTACTGCCAATTCCGTGCTGGCCCCTATTCTAAAGGAATGAGATTTATAGGCTTTTGTATCCAATTTGAGAGCTGATATTGCCTTTTCCAAGACAGATGTAAATTGATACCTAGTAACAGGGGAACCACAAAAATGACAAAAAAGTGGACCTTTATGCTTTGGCCTCATCATCAAGAACTTTGTGAGTATTTTGTAAGGGCAAGCAATATCACCCGTGCTTTGGATTTGTAAAGTTGTTCCCCTCCCAGCTTGGTCAGTTTTGGAAAATTTTACTTCCAGCTGCAGGCATGAATTGATGTGATCAATATGTAGATTTTCCCTCAGTAAGACCCTTTGATTGTTTTTGTGTGATACAACTACTTCACTAACTCTCAAGAACCCATGATATGCAGTAGTGAAGGCAGCAGAAAACAATAGTGTTTCATAGTTGTTTGTGCATACACTGGGCAGTATTGCTATTATATCTTGCAAAAGTTGCTTTGTAATTGGCAATCTGCAATCCTGCGTATGGGCAATACGTTTCGGACCTTGCAATAACTTAGTTACCAAGAATTGGTTGGTCGGATCTTGGTAGCCTTGCAATTTTACAAAGTGGGATAAACCTGCTAGGTAGGAACGCACCGTTGCATAGGTAAGACCCTTGAGTGACAAGTATGCTACAAACTGAACTACTGAATCGAGAGAGGGTGGCCATGGGGAATTATGACCCTGTTCACTACAAAAACTATTATAAGCCTGGAGACCAGTTTGGTGTGCCTTGTGCGTATTTCCAGAGAGGGCTGCATGAAGAAGTTTGTTTACTTCAGGTTGGAGATGAGAGACTGGAAGCTGGCTGGAACGCTCAGCGGTGAGGTATGTGCATGAGGCGCGACCTGGTGGAAGCGTTGCCACTGTTTACGAGATATTGAATCAGCAATTTCATTACATTTTGTATTTGTGTATACTGCCCTGAACAACAAGTTGTTCAACATACATTTTATTATGAAAGGACGGAGCAAACTCATCACTCTTTTTGATTTGGATGTTTGGTTGTTGAGGATAGTGACCAGTGCCTGGTTATCAATGTGAAACAGTACTTTCCTATTTTCAAGATTTCTCCCCCATAGACTTATGGCTAATACCACTGGGATCAACTCAAGTGCTGTCATGTCTGAAAGGATGTCTGTTCTATCCCAAACCGAAGGCCAAGGAAAGTAGCACATTTCCCCTTGAAAGTATGCCCCACAGCCAAGATCCTTAGCACCTGAGCTGTCCGTAAACAAGTCTTGCACTAAGTTGGAAGACCACTCCGACTCACAAAAGTACACTTTCCCGTTAAACTCTTGCAAAAATGTTAACCATAAGTGCATATCTTCCTTCATTTCTTGATTCAATTTCACTGAGTGGTGTGGCTGCCGCACACCAATGGTTGAATCATGCATTCGCCTAACAAAAGCCCTACCTGGTGCAATAGCTTTAGTAAAGAAATTGAGCTTCCCTAACAATGACTGCAATTGACGTAGCGTTACCCGCTTTCTGCTTACAAGTTGCTTTAGAAATATACTAAGTTCTATGCACTTTGCAGTTGGAACCCGTACCATCATGTCAACGGTATCAATTTCTAGCCCTAAAAACACTAGACTATGTGTGGGACCTAAAGATTTGTCCTCTGCCAATGGAACCCCTAATTCCTGACTTGTTTGTTTAAATGTAACCATTAACTTTGAACAATTTAAAAAATCCTTGCCAGCGAAACTAAAATCATTTAGGTAATGATCAATGGTAGTCAAGCCTCTCTTTTGTTCCACAACCCATTGTAAAAAAGTAGCAAACTTCTCGAAAACTTTGCATGATAAAGAACAACCCATTGGAAGACACTTGTCTATGTAATAATTACCATCTACCTTGATTCCCAGTAGGTCAAAGTCACCTGGATTAATAGGTAGCAGTCTAAATGCTGATTTAATATCCATCTTCCCAATATAAGCCCCCCTACCTACTTTAGCTAACATTTGGACAACAACATCAAAAGATGTATAATGCACTGTGGATTCTAAAGGGTCAATATACAGGTTCACGCTATTATCCGGAGGAAAAGACAAATGAGTAATAAGGCGCCACCCTGAATTATCACCTTTTGGAACAATTCCAATAGGAGATATGCGCAGATTAGATATAGGCAGTTTCTTAAATGGTCCTCCAATCCTTCCTAATTTAACCTCATTGTTTATTTTTTCCATAATTTCGTGGGGATGTTGACATGCTGAAACTAAATTACTATTTTCTAAATGGGTTCTTGGGCCTGAATAATGTAAATGGAATCCAAAAGAAAATCCTGACAATAATTTGTTTGCTACAGATCCATTGGGATAGTTTACCTGGTACTTTTTAGCACCGATTTATTGATTGGGGTTTTTCCTAGTTCCCATATGTTTTTGGTTGTCAGCATTACTGAATTTGTGTGGTTGTGGTGACTGCTGTCTCCAATATTGATGTTGGTTTTGAAACCCTGCATGGTGATTGGACGAGGTGCACGAGGGGCTTGGGCGACGAAAAGATGATTGACCCGATTTTTGTCTATAAGGTGTATAGAACTGGGGCTTATTTGGATTGCAATTAACTTGCGGGTGCAGGCCACTACAACGAGTGTACGAATGAGAATAATGGCATTGCATTTTTGTGCAAATGCCCTTAAAGTTGTAGTCGAAGCACTTGTGTGTTGTTTGTGATGGAATGTAGGGCTTAGGTGACATATAAAGTAGCCATAATTCTGTATCAACTTCCCCCCAGGAGCTGACTGGATTGATAGCCTTGCGAAGTCGGTATTGGGTGTCATAATCAAACCAACTTACTGCCCCTCTTGCTGCCCTTAGCCTTACTGTATGGATGTACTTTAGTAACTCAGATTATTTAGCAGGGTGCGAGGCCAGATATATTGATGCAAATATTAGCATTGCATCGGTCCATTTATCAATGGAGTCAATCTTTTTTGTCGCCTCTTTGGTGATTATCTCCCCTGCACTAGTGAGTACCAAGTTTCTTTGACTTGTATTAGCCCCATAACCCCCAGCAGATGGGATGAGGGATTGAAGTTCAATAAATTTCCCTTGCACTATATTGTGCCTAACTGACTCGCTAACATGCATGCCTAAATTATGCACTGATTGCATAGGTACAACATCATTACCTTCTGCTGGCTGCTGTACCCCTGGTGGGCTCTGCTGTGGGGGAAGTGAGATTGTCTATATATGCTGCTGTGGAATCTGCAGATTTTGTTGGTCCTCCGTACCCTGCAGCGGGGCCGGTAAACTTAACTGGGAATGAGAAGTGTACTGTGGGGTCTCCATCGATTGACGACTTTTATCCTTGTCAGGTTGTGGATCAGGCGGTGGCATAGCTTGGTCGTCTTGCCGTCTCCCCCTTTTGGCCCTTTTGGGTGGTTGGCCGGATATCTGTCGTTTGCGTGGCATGACAGTTGACCGCCTTGAGCAATGATTCCCTCAATGAAAATTCAACTCATTTAAATCATATACATGTACCTACATATATCGGTAAATGAAGATCGAATAATACAGATCTCTAGCTTTTCGGTCCGGGGTAATGAATATTGCTTATAGGAAAGAATTGACCGAAATCCCGTAACTGCTAGCGGCTATGTATTTAGTTTGTAAATCAACTTAACAGATATAAGATAATTTCTAATCCAGGTAACTGCACCAGGGTATTGACTAGGCATGCAAAGGTAAAAAATACTCAACGTGTTATCTAGCTATTCCACCTGAAATTTAAAACAAAAAAAATGTGTGTAAAACCCACTGAATAGCTAAACTTAGTTAAAAATAACTGAATTTTCATTGGTCATTGCTGAGTAAATATGCAAATCATTACTTATTATGAACGTTTCTAAGCAGGTTTGGGATCAAAGAGAGATAACTCAATTTTGTTTTGAAACTAATATACTCAGATACCATGCCAATTGGCCATAGCTCCAGTTCACGTCAGAAGCACATCTCATCCAGCAATTATTTACATCCTGTTTTTTGTTTGGACTGGCATTTAGTTGAATAGCCTCAATTCACGGAATACGTGGAAGAATGGCATTTTCATGCGGATATCACAATCCAAGCTACTGCCCCCCCCCCCCCCACCTTTTTTTTCTTTCTGTCACATTCTTTCTTAATAGAGGCAGGTCTTGGGGGGTATAATTGAGTAAAGTGGTCGTCCGATCTGGCCCGTTGTTTCACCCCCTTCTGTCATACAAAGACAGAGGGCAGTAAGTGACAAAGGTATATTATAAAAATACCCTAAGTTAAAAATGTAAAAGTCGATTGGGGCTACTCAGGACGTCTCTTCAGTCCTGGTATCCCTCTCTCCCTCTTGGTAATGGAGGGGAGACCTCATCTGGAGTACCAGGGGGAGGACTGGTACGCCTCACCAGGGAAGCAATCTTATGAAACAGGGTAAGCAGATCGGGCGGGCACTTTCGGTCCCAGAAAAAGTTTGCAGGCTGGGATGCCGGCTCTCGTGTCCACACGAGGCCACCGGTTTGCCCTTATACTTCGGTTGGTACTCCGGATACCCCTCTGGACCTGCAAATATTTGTATCTTTCGTAACAATGTGGCCATAACGCCAATTCACCTCCAAGTTCAATTCTATGTTAATCCGTATCTTGTACTGTATATACTTGTGGATTTCTTGCAATAAATGGTAAACTCAAATTTGACTTTTCCTTGAGATTTCAGACAGGCAGGAGGCATCATGCCATGTGTATGTTCGTGGCACCACCACATGGTGGTGCCACCCAATACTTCCGATTGTTCAATTAAATGTACTTATGTTATTCATATACATTAAACTGTTTTCAAAACGAAAACTAAAAGTATTATGTGAGGTGATGCAGCTTTGATTTAAATAAATTATGATAGTGTATGAAAGGTGTATTAAATGGAACCTTTCAACAATTTTTGTACTAATTACTTTAAACACTCCATTGTGGAAACTTAAAATCTTTCCTTCCCATTCAATGTTTTCACCATTGTCACTTGGTTTCCATCACATACATCCACTTCTGACTTCCTTATATTTAAAAGCATTAAAAGATTGTCTTTCAACTTGATAAAATCAAAGGTATTTCCTTTAGAAGAGAAATTTAATAAATGTGTATGATCTTTGCTTATATTAAAAATGTTCTTGTATATATTGATTTGAGTTTTTAATGCACACAGTTTTTCTTTCTTTGTCTTCAGTTTTTCCAATTCTTTGTTGATGGTGTCTTCATTTTCCCATAATCCATATGTTTGCAAGTTTTCAATCGCTTTATCTAGTTCTTTAGTCCGTTTGTCCTCCTTCCTCCTTGTTTCCTCCTCTCTTTGTTTTAATAAATATAAATGTTTTTTGAATAATTGTTCTTTTCTCTTCTTTTCTAGTTCCATAAATTTTCTGTTTTCTTTCCTTGAACTGTCAATGATACATTTCTTCTCGCTTTCATTTTTTCAGCTAGCCACTCATTAGTTTTATTTCCATTAAAAATAATTTGACTCTCCATATTATTTACATTTGAATTGGGTGCAACATGTAATTTAAAATCTAATTGGCCCATTAATCTTTCCACAGATATATTGTTTGAAGTACAGGACAAACATTCTTTTAAAACTTCACAATTTACATTAAAATACTTCCCACCTGTCAAAAATTAACTAAACAGTTTCTGTACTTTGTCCTTTAAAACACAAGAAAACTTTTTTCAAAAATACACATGTAAGATCATCATTAAAAGACATTTCAAATAAAAATTCTGCAGTTTCATCATTAAAGAGTGGCCCATAAAAAAAATCTTAATTCATGATTCATTGCAAGAGAAGGATTTTCATAAAATGAGTTTAAAAGGAATAAAAGTCTCTGAAAGACAGTGCCCATCTTTAAAATATCCCCACTTTCTGAAACTTTTACCAAATATGGTTCTGTAATAATTTTACACAAAATTCCAAGAGCTCTTAAAATTGTTAAAATAACCTTGTTTTGCAAAGATAAAACAATAAAATTCTGAATAAAAGTATATGAACTTTTCAAAGCCATAAGATATTGTAAAACAAGTTTGTGCATACAAAAAGTACCAGCAGCATTGTAAAAAGACAAATTGAATCTGTTCCCTCTAAAATTCATGAGAGGGATTCTGTCAACACCATGACTTTTCATAAAAACACTGGAGATATTTGGATCACCAGTCCCATCTTTAAAAAATAATTTCGAAACACACCTTAAAACAAACATTGTAAATGGCTCTTTACATGAACTTGTATAACCATCAAGTTTTACATCAAGTTCTTTTTCTATATTAAAAATTTCTTGCACACAAACATCAGAAAATTGTAAAAGTGGATGCATGGCACATCATGTGAAACTTCTTTGGATAAAATATTATTAACTTTCTGCTCAGTAACACTTCTATCAGTCATAAAAGATGAAACTGTGTTTAAAATATTGTCCCCATTTCCAATGTCAGATAAAATCTCTTTCACAGCACTCACATACGTTTCTCCCTTACCATCACACACCTCTCTCACACCTGCAGTAAAAAGTTTTTCCCCTGTGTTAAATTGTACACCATAAAAATGTCTCCCTTTTTTTGTTGTTGCATCTCTATGCATTGTGGTATTTTCAGATTTACAAAGTTCTTCATTAACATGATTTCTAGCAACAACACCCATTTCACTTGTTAAAACTGCTGCTGTACTTTTACATGGAAGATTCTGAACATGAATATTAAAAATTTCTAAAACTGCTTCTATAATAGGTGAAATGTGTTGCAACCCAATATTTCTGCTACGAAAAATATAATAAAGATTTCGCAATTTAAAATTGTAGGGCTTACCCTTTGTACAGTCTTTAAAATCAACATTTTTGTTCACAGTAATAACATTTTCATCAGATATACAATTTTCTTTTTCAGATAATAAATCATCTATATCTGCTTTCAAATCTTGAATGTAGGATTGGAGAGTATTGCACTGTACAGATTTGTCTTTGGTCTCTTTCTGTTTAACCAAAAAATCAACCTTGTCTTGCAATTTCTTTATTTTTTCTGAATATCTTTTCATTTTTCTATTTGTATTTCTAATTTTGATGTTCTTAATTCTATCTCTCAGCATTTTGTTTTCTCTTTGTAAATGTTTGATGGTTATATTCTGTGATGTTTCAAGCTTCAAAGATGTACAGTTGTTGATGGGTGAACACGATTCCAAGGCTGACGACACAGTGGCAGATGAAGTCAGTTTTGTGGGTGATGTTATAGATGTAGTTGTTGATGGAGTAAAATCCATGGGAGATCCAGCGTCTTTCTTTGTTGACTTTGATTTTGGTAGTTCAAACACTTTTCTTTCGTATTCTCTGAGTCTTTCCTTATTTGTATATTTCTTTAATTTATCAGATTCCCTTACAATTTTCTGCATCTTCCTGAGTAAGCTTATGCGACACATATGTTTAGTTTCAACATTTAGGGCGTTACAAATGTCTCTTTGTATAGTCCTGATATAATTGGAGGTGCCCTCATGTTTTTTAAATATTTTATATACATCCGAATATGTCAAAGACATAGCTGTAATTTTTATTATCAACTGTGACAAGAAACGTGATGTTAGATTTTACCATATGCTGTGATAAAAGAAAATTACAATGCACATGAAGACAATTGCACATGTACACAAATACGAAACATGTACAGAAATACAAAACATTTACACACATAGTACACATGAAGATACAGATATACACATACATGACTGACATATAACATACAAATATAGGTTGGTCTTTGTAAATCCAGAGTATAAATGTAGAATAAATCCAAGGATATTGAACGTTGTTGGTAATCCAGAATATTCTATAGTACGTATAAGTATACGGATATGGAAATAATTTAAAAAAACCAATAGTCACTGAAGGTTAATAGAGCGCTATGAATATACTAGTGATTAAGTTATAATATGGCACTATAATATGTTATATACTTTAAACTAGTTACGTTTACCTTATTTGGTAAAATCTTTCACAATGTCAGAGTCTTGTCAATTGTATGCCTTCTCTGTAAACTTTGCTGTAAATATTTTATCTAAAATAAATAAATCATAATATGTTATACATTGGACCTAATGTGTTGCACTATGGAGTACCAAATAAACAAAAACTCAAATAATTGAAGACAACTTTAATTATTTGTAAATAATTGAAGATATCTTTAATTATTTGTAGATATCTTCAATTCATTTCATGTGTGCAACAATTCAATTAAATTCAATGCTAAGAAGGGGCATAACTCCCACAATATTTTCCACTCTGACACAGGTTCGGTATATTTATCCATGAGTATGGCAAACATATGACCAAAATGAACTGAACAAACCTGCACAATCATTTTATATGATATAAAATATACTGTAATGAGCTACCTTACAGGGGCATGGACACGGTTTAAGATGAAAATTTTATTTTTCCATTTCTAATGTTTACAATGCTTTACTAAAGTATCTCAAATGGTCAACCAGAATTTGAATATGATTTGTTATGTTGCAAGGTGAAGATAACGAACAGTGATCAATCTCATAACTCCTACAAGCAATACAAGATAGATAGTTGGGCAAACACGGACCCCTGGACACACACGTGAGAAATATCACTCACAACTTTTTGTTTTATATATATGTAAATAAACAAGGCCTGTGCCATGTTTTTATTTACAAATATAGATTGCTTAATACAAATATTATGTTTAAAACAAAATAAGATGTATTAAACACTAGAAACTATTATATTGTGTTTTGAATTTACTTGTAAATTGAACATATCACAAGCCTTGTTTACATGTACCTCCACAACTGACATTCAAAGTTTTGCTGACCATATATAAATACCTTAGTTAAGTATTCTAAACAATCAATATGGAAAACTAAAATTTGAAATTTCCCATGCCCCTGTAAGAGCTGGATAAGACCTTGGTATTATTCAGTACACACTGTTTTACACACCAGGGGTGTTATCATGAAGGGAACATTCAGTAATATCATATTTCATATCAGTTATAACTGTAAATCATTTTCATTATGATTGACTCTTTTTAGAAACAGATTATAAGCAAGGGCATGTAATTTTTCTAAGTAGCATGACTCTGTAACACATTCTTATTACAAATTAAACATCGTGACAAAAAGTGCAACACTTTTCATTTCTTCAACACCAACAATTATCAACATAGGCATAATGCAAATTAATTACAAGTAATTAATTATGATTAATGCACTGTTTTCAGTTTGAAAAATGTAAAAATACATACATCTAATAGATGACCTACCACCCTATCATCCAACATAATTTCCTTTAATATGCGTGTTGCATAAGTTGATTTATATCATTTAAACACTGAAATGCCATACACGTTCTTAGAAACAATATAACAGAGATCAGTGCATTGTCATATATGATAAATGGTACATACAACAAATATTCCAGCTTGACTTGTCGAAACGCACGATATCGTTGTCAATATGGCCAACGGGTGCCTTCCGGTTGATACTATTTTTAGCTTTAAATGGCGTTAGGTGGAATAGCTATGTTATCCATGAAAACCCCAGTAGCTAAAAATTTCGCATCTCGATCCCGATTTGAATTTATGACGTCAGTCGCCAAGTCATGCGAGTGTAGCAGCCTTCGATAACAGCATCTTATGTGAACATGCGTATCACATAGATGCCAAATTGTTTACAAGCATGTCATAGATCATTTTTCTTTACAATATTACCGCGGTGTAACCATATACATAATGATTATTTTATTTCCAATATCAGCAATTTTAATGTTATATATTTAACCATGCTCTTGTCTCTTTGAGATAAAGTACAGTTTACACTAAAAATACATATCTAATCATATGTTAAACCATCAATCAATTGCACTATCTTGTTCTATAAAAATATACTTATATTTGTACATCTCTAAACAATGTCATTTATATATTAAAACATTATTTAAATCTTTGTCATTTCATACTGATAAGAAGAGATATACTTATAATATACATATATGTATATGATTTGCTTTCATAGGTCTGACTGATAATTACAGGTAGTTAGTCGAAAACAGACTATAGCCAGGGACCACTCAGGTGTGAAAATCACAGTTTTAGCTAAGTGGGAATAACAATTTCAGAATTTTAGCTAAGTGAGAATGTGTTTGTTACTGGAATACACAGGGAATTGGGGTCGAGAGGGACCTCTAATTAGACAACACCGGGATTTTGTAGCATTAGATAATCAAAATGAATATTGAGATAGCAACCTAATTCAAACACACAGCGAAATTAATACATGTTAATTTCATTCAAATTAATACTTTTATTGACGTTTTTGAAAATAATTTATATTGGAATCAATCAAATATTCAGGACTGAAATGTGTGTAAATGAAATCAAATTCTGCGACATGATAACATGACATCGTACCATTTGTACGCAAATATTCAAGATCCCCCCCCCCCCCCCCCCCCCCGTGACAATTTATTGGATATTCGGTTTTAAAATGTCATGTAAAGTGTTTCACTCAGCCCATATCAAATGTTTGTTTTGGAAGGTCCACTCCGCCTGCACGTCAGCTGCATTAGGATAAGTACTGCATGGATACATTAACATTATTTAAACAAAAACAAAAAACAAAACAAAAAAACAGAAACAAACAAAAGCATGATGAATAAATCCGTAACGGAATACTTGATTTTAAAAACCCAAAAACATAACTCGTAAGCCGATTTTTCATTTTTAATAAAATCGGGGAAGATAACTTGCGTTTGTTTACGGTACAAAACCGATCGATTTTTTTAAACCAAATGTTACTGCGACGGGGACATGTAACTGATAGTCATCCCGCGATGAGAACGCGGTTTACCTGAGTCACCTATAGATTACCACGTTATATTTTTCCCATCGCGGGAACGCGTAAACAAGATATCCTCATTGCCTGTACTGTAATACCTCACTATGTCGTATAAACAATGTAATACCTTACTATGTCGTATAAATAATGTAATATTTCACTATGTCGTATATTGATTGATTGTATATTGCTTAACGTCTCGCTCGAGAATTTTTCGCTCATATGGAGACGTCACCAAGACCGGTGAAGGGCTTCAAATTTACGCCTATACTCGGCGCTTACGGCCATTGACAGTCAGGGTTCTTTAGCGTGCCATACCTACTGTGACACGGGACATCCGTTTTTAAGTTCATCCCCGAGGACCCGTGGCATTCACGCCTGATGCCGAGCGTTTGGCGATGGAACTGCCACTACCTGTTTTAACGATTAAGGTTTGTCGCGGCCTTCCGCATGCGGGGCGAACGCTCTATCCTCTAGGTCACTGCGGCGGTAACTATGTCGTATAAACAAAATAATGCCTCACTCTGTCATATAAACAAAATAATGTTTCACTATGTTGTATAAATAAAGTAATGCCTCACTATGTCGTATAAACAAAGTCAAGCCTCACTATGTCGTATAAACAAAGTAATGCCTCACTATGTCGTATAAACAAAGTAATACCTCACTATGTCGTATAAACAAATTAATACCTCACTATTTCGTATAAACAAAGTAATGCCTCACTCTGTCATATAAACAAAATAATGTGTCACTATGCTGTATAAATAAAGTAATGCCTCACTATGTCGTATAAGCAAAGTAAAGCCTCGCTATGTCGTATAAACAAAGTAATGCCTCACTATGTCGTATAAACAAAGTAATACCTCACTATGTCGTATAAACAAAGTAAAGCCTCACTATGTCGTATAAACAAAGTAATACATCACTATGTCGTATAAACAACGTAATGTCTCACTATGTCGTATAAACAAAGCAATACATCACTATGTTGTATAAACAAAGTAATGCCTCATTTAGTCGTATAAACAAAGTAATATAGTGATCAGACGGGTTCAGCCACCGGTGACGAGCTACAGAGAGCTCGGTTAGTAGATATTCTGACAAGTGATCCATGGGGGGGGGGGGGGTGTCAAATGCCGGTCTGTTCCGTCGCACTTTTTCCCTTCCGATTACAATAACATTTCCTATGTTAGGTCTGTTTATCATTGATCTTCCGGTATCTATTAAGATCATTGATTATAAGGAAGAGGATTATTTAAAAGTAGTATCGGCGATGGGAAAAGGGGGGGGGGGTAAAATGGCATGTCGAATTACACCATACATATCGGGGATACACGAGTATATTTACATGAAATATGAAATGATTCGGGCCGGGGCCAGTGGGCCAAGAAAGTAAACAATTACATGAAAGCTTCCTGAAATAGTGTAGATTCACGTTTGTTAAAATACTGGCCCTCGGGAATAGGATGAAGCCACAATAGGGTATCAAAGTTTTACATAGAAATATAGAAGGAACATTTTTCAAAATCATTTTCTCAAAGAACGACTGGACCAGAAAAGAAACTTTCCTGATATAATGCAGATTCATGTTTGTTGAAACCATGGTACCCGGGGTAAGGTAGCGCCATAACAAGTGATCAAAAATGTGCATGGGAATATATGTTGAAAAATCTTTTTAAAAAATTCTCAAGAACCACTGAACCAAAAAGTTTGCATTTACATGAATGTTTCCTGACATAGTACAGATTCAAGTTTGTAAAAATCACCCCCCCCACCCGGGGAATAGGGTGAGGCCACAATAGGGATCAAAGTGTTACATGCGAATATGTAGGGAAATCTTTAGATATTGCCCATGGTAACCGATGTGGTCCATGGGCCTCTTGTTTATTTCTAAAATTTGAATTTTCAATACAATAACATACATGTATATGTATAAAACAAAATGGGAAGACATGCATTTGCCATGGATATGTTCGCTTTCCAATATATAAAATAATCTATATCATAACAGTCTGATTTGTTTATTTAGCAAATAATTATTTGTCATAAAAGTGGAAATCACTGCGTGTTTTATCATCGTACCTAAAGCTGTGATTTTTCATATAAATATAAGCAATTTAGGTTGAATATACCAGCTAAAAGAAACAAAGTAGCATTAATGTAGCTTGTTGACTTCCAAAAAAAAAAAAGAAGCTTAGTGCTGGAACTGCTTTAAACATTCCTCGAACTTTTTGATTGAGCTCGATATTCGCATAAGCTGTTTTCCGTAAAACAAGCGATAAAGCTAAAATGTTTCTAGTCAACTTGCACCCTGACTGACTCGTACCTAGGTCACCTCGAACCCAATAGGTCCACCCGTAACCAAAAGACAAGAGTCAACCCGTACCCAATAATCTTGATACGAGCTGACCTATGTGTTTGATGGGTAGGAGTGAAGTCGCACCCTTGGTAAATTTTGAAGTGCAATCCCCTGCCCTTATTTTTGTAACATGTATTTATAAGTAACATCTACAATATGCACTTTTACAGATTATTTTCTATGATAGATAATAAAAATCCTTCTAACCCGTGTTTTACAAAATAATGAAATATCAAAGTGACATTTTACGCATTATTATATAAATATGTACTCAGAGTTCTCTTGCATGAAACACAGGAGTGTCGCACCATGGTGAAGGGTGAGGAGTGATCATCATTCTGTTTTCATATAGGTTCTCATTCGGCATGGAGACAATCATTTCGAGTATCTCGTACATACCTTTGAATTTGATTCAGCTACTATTGCACCCCCACCCTTCCAAAAGAAACCGTCACGTGTATAGGTTTTTCTTTCCAGCGACATTAATTAAATTGCAAAGTCTAAATTATCATCATCAATCACAAATTGTATTGCTTTGAAATTTTGTCCGTTGCTTAATATCATTATAGGAATAAACACATAATTTCTAATTCCAGATATGTATGCGCATAATTGAAATATCGCTTAGGTATTAGTTGCCACAAACTTAACGTTCATTGTTGTAGGTCGCAGGTATACAGACCTTTTTTTTTCTCTCACTCGAAAACTCCACCTGAAAATTTGTCCGATGTATCTTGACAATGTATGTACTACTCTGTGAAAATTGTTTTCCATTGAGTGACACATTTTTTTTTTTTTTTTTTTTTTGTAATTACGTCTTCAAAATACCATTGTTTTGACGGTAGCGACACTGTTTCCATTGAATTATATAGAAAATAATAGTAATTGACTTTATTCATTGCATACTTCAACTTAAAATAGACAGAATTTGATGCTGTTCATCTTGATATCAAAGCGAAACAAAACAATTTCAAAAATATTTATTTTTAAAGAAAAACATTTTAACCTTTGATAAAAACCATCAAAGCAGTGCAGTTTTTAACAAATATAACGTTACAAATATTCGCTACGTCATTCAACAACGTTATTCATTTACCAATCTAATTAAAATCAGATCCTAGAATACGCTCACAATCGCTATAATAGGATCTGACATAATCCCATAGGGGATCATGTCTGCATGACCTTTCGCTTGGAATATTCATGAGAACTATCAGCCAGTCAGATTGCGCCATACAGACTATGATGGCTATTTAGGCGGTTCCTGGTAATTCGTAAACAAAGTCCTGTGATCTCTCTCCAACGAAGTTTATTCCACACTGTAAAATTGAATATTCTCGCATAACGAATTTCAAACTTTCGCAATAATGCCTAATCTATTCCATTCATACAAACAACAAAACGTACGATATGAAATACACCCAAATTAAATTAATTGTGAATTCCGATTTATGTATGAATAGGGATGGGTACGATTTGAATAGTTTTACTTAAATAAGGCGAGGAATATAACGCCAGTTGATGTAAACGGTGCATTGTGACGTGGCATCTAGCTGCGATATGTTTTCTTTCAAAACAAACAATCGCAATAATTTTCCTTGAATTGTGAACACCGACGATTTCAAAGCTGACGCGCTGATTGGCTGACATAAAGTTCATCTGAACATGACTGCTAATCGGGTTATGTCAGATCTACTTATGCAGAGTATACGGCGCGGATCTAAGAAGTTTGATTTTAATTAGATTGTCCATTTACTTTTCATGCATCACTTCAAAAAGAACTCAGAACAACGTTTGACTCTTGGTTTTGAAGGGGAAATCAAATATGTATGGACAAAATAATCAATTAATTGCAAAATACATGTCGCAAAAATCTTAATATCTATATATGTGTACATATTTTATATAAATTTTAATTGTGTTGCGCGGCTAATGATATTGAAATTCTTTTCTTCATATGCGATCGCATGATCGCAATAACAATGAATAAATTAATATAATAGTATAAATTTATTGTTGAATCCCATTAGGGTTCAATTTTTGATTTCATATAGCTTAATCATGTCTTAATATTCTAACCGGAAATACAACACAGTTGTTTTTATTTTAAAATATATGTATGTTTATTTAACAGAGAGAGAGAGAGAGAGAGAGAGAGAGATGCTCACATTCCTAAGACAAAAAACCCTTCGAAAACACGAACGCGGTTTAAAACTATAATTATCTTTAACTTTCATTGCAGATTCATTTGAAACGTCAGCTACTTTTTCTAATTTTCAACCAACTTCACTCTCTTGTTCTTTTGAGCCCGTTGTAGTGTTTGAAATAACCGTGCGCCCGACCGCCCGAGACGCATAAATATCACGAGCGAATCAATTTCCTACATGTGGTATATGTATAGACGCCCGATCGGACGTGATCAAATTTCCGCTAAATAAAATTTACATGAATCATCTTCATTATTGTACCTGTAACAAAATAGACAGACCTCGTCAATTTAGTACATTTATAAGGTTCAACCTTACTAGAATAAATGTATCGTTTACTTGCTGTTCCCCAATACTGCCATTCATTTGTAAATATGACCGATTACCCCCCCCCCTCTCTCTCTCTCTCTCTCTCTCTCTCTCTCTCTCTCCACCAAATACACGTCAAATTTAGGGGGAGGGGTCTTTAAATTATAGGCAACTCCTCCTCATTTTTCACGGAGTTCTGGAAATGTTTTCAGAAACATTTGCAGCAGAACACATTGAAACAGGATATCTCTGCCCAACGCTTTTATGTATTCAATGTTGTCCGATCTACACGAAAATTGTATGATCGGGTAGGAATTGAATTATGAACTCGCCATTTTCAAGAGTCCGCCATAAACGCGTAAAATATCTGAATAAAACTTTCATGAACTGGGGAACTCCCGTCCGATTTTTCCCTGGGTTCTAAAAACGCTTTACAACATCGCCAGATGTCTCACTCCCAAAGTTGTCCGCTGCTAAACTTTATACAGTAATAGAATAAAACACCAATCTAATTAAAATTAGATCCTATGATCCGCTCATCTATTATCGCTACACTAGGTTCCTGTAGAACTGGTATCCTCGTATATCCCCCTTTAATATTTAGAGATTATTGGGCGTTTAGTGCAAGGAACATTTCATAAATAATATATATTTTGAAATGAATTATTGTTTGTAATTGTTTGGTTTGAAAGACGAAGAAAAAAGTAGAGGCTACATCTGACGTTACTATGCACGGTTTACGTCGGATGGTGCTATATTCTCCACGTTAAAGGAATAGGCGGATCCTGTAATTATCCTCATATATATCCCCCTTTGATACTGGGCGTTTAGCGCAAGGGAAATTTCATAAATAATACATATTTTTAAATGAATTGTAATTTACCGTAGTGAACATAATTATGACTATCACTTGGAACACGCCAATGACCATGTCATGCTTCGCTCGGTCCAACGGTCACACCGTATATATATATATATTATTTATGCCATATCGATAAAGTATTACGTTCTTTTATATTCAGTCAATGACCGATGTATACTTCAGACAACTGTTACGTCACAATTTAATGTGCACGTAAAAAGACGCTGAGTTGTAGGATATAAGTACCCAAAAACGATGACGTAAGTAAACCCGTGACCTACGTTAAGAGGTGGGATGAACTCGTACCCAGAGTTGACTCTTGCCTTTTGATTACGAATCGACTTAATTGGTTCGAGTTGACCTAGGTACGAGTCGGTCAAGGTACAAATTGACCAATTGCTCTCCTGGAAACATTTTTGAGATCGCGATCGGCAACACGGTTTGTTTTTCGCAGTATACCTGTCACATAGAACTTTCCTTGCTCCTTGTAACTATGAATAATTAATGCAAATTAGGTTACCTATGACGTCGCAACATTGAAGCGGGTCGTATATTGATACGACCCTATCAGGTATGCGCATTTCTATTTTCAGACGGGATTTTCCCTTTGCACATGCGCACTGATCTGAAATTGAGAGAATATAAATAAGCGCTTCGTTGGGAAATCTTTTTATAGAAATGAATTTTTAATGAATTTTTTAATATTTTCGACTGGTTGTGATTAAAGAGATTGATATACTCCCAACTCGGTGATTAAACTAATTATTGTTATGAGGATATTTTGATTTGAATCTTCGATTTTTGTAAGTAGCTTGAATTTCCTCTGACGATTAAGTTGCAGTAAGTCCGATTCAGAGTTTTTTCCTCATTTTCTGGGTAAATCATATTTCCTTACAGCAAATTTTGAGAAAAATACTACTTTCGGTTGATTGTTTTCATTATTAAACGTAATTTTTCGTTAGATTTTTAATTTTTTTTCGGCTTTTGAAATGATGTTTCAAAGAGAATTTAATTCAAATATGCATTCTTATCTCTAAAGTTTTCAAATTTAGGGAATACACTTGATTTTAGCTCCCATTTCTATACAAACCCCCATAAAATAAAAGAAAATCATCAGTTATCTTCGTCAAGATTCAATAATGACTTGTTCTGGCAGATGGGGCAGTGCCTGTCTGAACTGTTTTACTTATTGCCCCTACACCACAGTCAACAATGTTTATTGTCCACTTGCTTTCATTTATATCAAAATTTAAAAATCATCTGATGTGCTAAGCTAAATGTGTTTTTATCCAGCCCTCTGCATACAATATTTTGTACAAAGAGCTACAAGCTCTTGAATGAAGAGGGGGGAATGCTAATCCTGAAGAGATTATTTTGCCAATGGCATGGCCTATATTGAGACATCAGATTTCGTAACAAGGAAATCAAAATTTGTTGTAAGTCAAGATGATTCTTTCTATCGTTTGGCACCTAGCGCCCCTACTGAGCATGTAACTAGATTACTTCACCGTCTGATAATTCTTCTATTTTTAATTTCATATATGAATTTTCTTCTTGAGGTGGATAAGTAAAATTTTTAATTTCCAACTCTACTTTTCGCCATGTACGTCAGGCCCGTACGCAGGATTTTTCAAGGGGGGGGTACATAGACTCGCAACGCGAGTCTATTACCTCGCACCGCGAGGTGCCACTACGCCAAGGCCCCCAGAAGCTCTGGGGTAATTGGTGCAAAATCCTGCAATCTAGCAATTTCCTGGCACTTAATTTGAATTTTGGAATCATGTCTTTTTTACTATGAATTTTCATGATTTTCATAAAAAATCCCGACTTTAATAGTCACAATTCAAACAAATTGCCGACTTTAATAGTGCTTAGTAGTTTTCAAGGGGAGGTTCGTACGAACCCCACGAACCCCCCCCCCCCCCCCCCCCCCCCCTGGCTACGGGTGTGTACGTAGCCTTACTAGACTCAGCTACTGAAAATTTACATATACGTGCTTCCCCTTCTAAAAATACACCGGGTGTTGATATTTTCTTACCTATTTACATATGGCGCATGTCCTAAAACACGCATATTAAGTACATCCGGTAGGAGCATGATTAGTTAAAGGAAAGTTCTATGTGCCTGTAAGATGAGGTGAGAAGGAAATTGAGGTGTCTTTCAGATTTTTCTCATGATTTTCGCATTTATGAGCAACGGATAATTGTTTTCGATACATTTATAATACTATCCTTGCATCTTAATTAAGCAGGCCTAGATTATTTTCTGTTCAATCTGAATTTCCCATTGATATTTCCATCGAAATGTAACATGCGACTAGTGGACTTTTGCGAGAAGGGCTGACTTTCACAATCAACGGCTGACTTGGACATTTAAACCTGGGTAAGGTATGGGAGCACGATATCGTTAAATATATGTAATATCGACTTGTTGGCATTTATACAGGGAACTTCTACTGCCTCGATCTTGAGCTAGCTTTTTTGGTAATTTCTCTTGATCACGCAAAAGCAAAGGCGAGCGTGTTCAAACCGCTGCACGTTACAAAATCGTGGCAGGGTAGTGGCTGATGTTTGGTGGGAGGCCTGCTTTTGATAGAGTATCTCTGGGACTTTCCATGTACGGACGGAGTTTCGTCCCGGGACGACGGCGGTTGTCATCGTGAACGGCGGATGGCTTTGCCGAAGAGGTGCCAAACAATCAGAGAAGATCCATGCTAAACTTCGGAACGAAGCATCCCTGAGCGTAGGAAGTGTAGCGAACAGTATATGGGGAATTTCAACTGCTTCGCTAGAAAGCTACATGTAGCGTTTCTATTGAAATGGTAGTATTTCTCTAAGCAACGGTGAGCGTGTTCAGATCACTGTACAATACAATATTATTATAGTACGACTGTTAGGTTTTACCACATGAACTTCATTTATCTAACAATTATTAAAAAATAAAAACAATTCATTTCATTTTTGCATACATACATTTTAGATGTAAAATCTTAACTCGCACGGATACATTGATTCATGTTCAAACTTTACAAAAAGTCGTCGCAACATGATAAATCGGATGTACATGTAAGTTAATTATGCATGAGGTTTCCGTTTTCTTTTATCATAAAATGTGAAGTTGTTATACAGGTTTATTCAATCAAACACAGATGCAACACAGTGCGCGTTAAGCGTACCGACAATTTGGAATTACATGTGCATCTGCACTAATGCAGATCTGTAGCTCTCTTGGAAAATATTTGGTCATACCAGAGAGCTACAGATCCACCCATTATACAAACCTTCGATTTACGGCAGAGGTCGCTGTATTCTGGCATCATAATACAGTGTATCAAAAAATTCCTTGCATATTTTCCTAGTATATTTTTGTCCAAATATTTATCAAATTCCAATGTGAACCGAATAGTCGCAACTTCAAATGATCTCGTTTCCAAAGATAGCCATGTTAAGTAGCCGTCAATTCGAACCCCGTTGATCTTTCTATCTATTCATTCTATCCAATATGAAGTACGTATTCGGTCTTCATTTACAATAAACACAAATATTGGACATAAATATTGAAAAGTAATCCTAGTACGTTATGAAAACCATCAGCCTGGCCCCTGTCCCCGACGCATTTTTTTCAATACTGACATATAAAAACAGAACTTATCAGAGATGGATCTGGATTTATTTCATCTAAAATATTTAACTAACAAGAGGCCCATGGCATAACATTAAAGAAGATCTATGCTATCAATAACATTTTAAAAGACATTCAAAAATGGTTTACACATAAACATTATATATACCAAGTTTGGCCCCGCCCTGGAGTCAGTACGTTTACCCCGGAAATCATTTTCAATTTACAATTTCGGTAGAGACCTAGATCTTTATTACAGATGTGAGGTTGTAGGGAAGATGCTTTAACATTGATCAATTTTTGTTCCATCCTTGATGTTCTGGGGGTGCAGGGTTGATTGATTGAATATTGTTTAACGTCCCTCGAGAGAAAAGGTCACCATTGCCGGTGAAGGCCTGCGAAACTTAGGCCCATGCTCGGCGCTTATGGCCTTTGAACAGGGACGGATATTTCTCGTGCCACACCTGCTGCGACATGGGGCCTCGGTTTTTGCGGTCTCGCCCAATGGACCGCCTTATTTAATCGCCTTCTACGGCAAGCAAGGTACTGAGGACCTATTCTAACCCGGATACCCATGGGAGCGGGGGTGCAGGAGGAATATATGGGGATATTAGGGCACATAGACTCTACTGTAACAGAAATAGCACAGACACTCGACGTTTTAATTAAATATATATAATTTTAAAAAAAATGTCTTCCTGTAAACATAATATTCACAAGGTATATCACGCCGCCATCTTGGTTTTCTGTTTTACCAGCTGCATCGCTTGAAAATTTCGGCGAAAAGTTCGATTTAATATGATAATTATACCCCTACCGTTTAGAGGCAACTATGTCAAGGTCCTACCTTTGGCATCGTCATGGTGAACTGGAAATAAAGTTCATTTATCGGCTATAATCAACCGTCAAATATCGTCTACTGCTTCTCAAATGACTGTGAGAAGTAGTACGAGTATAGAAAGGAACCGGAACAACTCGATACTCTTTGGACAGCTAACATTTCTGTACATTGCCTCGGTTTATAGCTTATTCATGTACATTTTGTATGTACAATTATGTCACGAAAAGATTTTCGTATATTAAGCTTGTGTCAAAGTCAGCCGTAAATTGTAAAAGTCAGCCCTTCTCGCAAAAGTTCACTAGTAAAGTGATATTTCGTACTTTACTTTATGAAAAAAGAATAATTCAAATAAACAAGTCAGTTTTCATTGTCATAATGATGTAATCGCTCTAATCCTAGGGTGTGAATCATACCCCACATCTATCAAATAACGATTCGATTTATAAAGCTCTCAAAAAGGTATGCGACCAGCATGCAACGAGATAATAAGCGATTGTACAACACACCGTAATGATAGACATGCAATCGTACAACGATTAGAACAAATAACAGAATACTTGTTAAAGTTCTTTATTTCAGACTGAATCATGTATGGTCATCTGGAAGCACGTGACTTTCATATTATAACGGGAGTTGTGATTAACCATTGTTATATATTTTCTTCAGGGTCGACATGCTGCTGTGACGTACATGTATCAAGTTGATTCTTTCTTCATTAATTAATGTATCACATTTACTTCATTATATACCCCTTTACCTTTGTCGTTATTCAAGCTTTGGAGGAATACATATCACGCACGTATAATCGTGGAGAGGGGGGGGGGGGGGGGGTTCTGTCTCTCCCCATCATATTCTATAATGGCCAGTATTTGTTATTTATAAATATATGCATACAAATATAAACTGGGTAACAGGCATCCCACTAATTTTGATAGCAATAATAAAAGAGAAGAATATAAGCTTGGAAGCTATAAGTTATGAATTAAACCCAGGTAAGGAAAAGTTAAGGGCGTCCATTCCCCTGCACCGTCCCACACACACAATTTCAGAAAACGAAGCTTTGGAAATAACTATTAAGGCGGTTTTAGGCTATTCAGTCTCTAACCGATCCCCCTTCCTCATCTCCATTACATATTAAGATTTTAAAAATCGGACAACTATTTTGGTTGCTGTTGTTAGTCGACATTTTTAAACAAGTCAACTTCCAACTCTTCTCCGCCGGCTCCACCCACAAGAATATTTTTCTGATTTTACATCCGTCACATATCTACATCGGAATATCCATTAGAAAAACTAAACCACAGAGTATGTCTTCTAAATTATACTATTATATAATTATCCTGTAAGTTGATGTAAGACAATCACAAAATTTTAAATAGCTGGAAATTTTTATTGCTTGTAATCTTACATTTATATCAGTGATCGATTTTCTTTCCTCCAGTGAAATGATATATTGTACATCGAAGTAGGACAGCCGCTCTCTCTCTCTCTCTCTCTCTCTCTCTCTCTCTCTCTCTCTCTCTCTCTCTCTCTCTCTCTCCTGTTCAATCAATGAATATGGACATACAGAGACCGTAAATAAATATGTGGTTCCAACTATATTTTCGTTTATACATTTCCTTTTATATGTGTTTTTGTGTAATCAACTGTTTACTATGGATTGCAAATGTAATACACGCATTTTCACACAGACATATATTTTCGACCATTACTTCCTTATTTGTATATCCAAGTCTGTATGTGATCATCGATAAATTTTGAATTGTGCACGCAATATATCCAACAAGATATTAGATTCCCGATTTCTAAAAACCGCAAAACCTCGACCAGACAAGCATTCAATACAGGATTATTTTTTTTTTTACTCTGACATCTCCCCTGATTGAAGACACCCTGTTTGGCACGGGTGAAGTGTGTCGCAGTCTGTATAACGGAATGACAACGTGTTGTAAAGTTCTAACGAGATACAAATGGAGTTTATCATTTTGTTTCGTGGATTTATCAGAATAAAGAGAATCCAATATTTTCGGTAAGTGCCCGTATTTGATACGTTTTTTTTTTTTTTTTTGGCGACTATACCGTGTGCATTACATATTATGCATATGACATGTACCTTTATTTTGCTAAAAAAATGATATAAATAATATATTTTATGCTCTTTGTTTATTCCATTATATCAGTATGTAATTGGCAAATGGTTTTTCCGCATTTATTTTAAAATAAACTGCAAATACTTGCATGTACTTGCAAGTATGCAAGAAAAGCTGGGTTCTTTTTTTTTTTTTTTTTGATTTTTGTCTAACTTATCTAAATTTCCAGAACGTTGCAATGGTATGCAATAAATATTTTGTAATTTTGAGCAAAGCATGTTTTAAAATGTGATTTTATTTGTTTCTCATTCCCTATATATTAATATCGGAGATGTGCACTGGTGGGGTCCACCTAGACAAATCACCCAGAAGTGACAATCACATTTGGGGTATATACGGGTAGAGTAAATTAGGCTACCTGAGAGAAATATGCTGGATAAGACGAGAAAGGTGTACTTATTTGTTAATTCATGTCAGCTTTAACTTCTCACTCATTTGATACGCATCTAGTATCTTACATCTTCATTAAAGTTGATAAACTAATGACTATAGTGACATGAAAAACCAAGAATACAGAAATACCATAGGCGCCTGGGTCAAGGATATTGTACTATAACTTATATGTAAACAATGGAGGAAATTCGAACATCAAATAAATATTTCTCTCCGATCTATGGTGTCTCTTTATACATGTTTTTCATGTTTTAGGAAGCTTAAATACACGTGTCATTATCACAGAACACCAGTTTATCCACGTTTGCAAAATATCTTATCCCACTGATTCTTAATATATAACAAGGCTTGCAACTAAATCTACCCCTTTCCGTACCCCATGCGATATATTTGTCAATTGAAAGTTATTTACACTACTTACCAGCTAGTTTCAGAGCCCCATTCACTCCCGGTAATTCTTTTTTAATGATTATAATCCTCTAATAACAGCTTTCTCACCGGTGTGTATATTCTTGCTATTTGTTTTTTTGTTTGTTTGTTTTTGTTTAATGTATAAAGAGCCTATGATAGAAACCAGCAAGTTATTGCAGAGTGACGTTTACATCACCTAGAAATGTTCTTACAATTTCACAGTGTCTTTATTTATCAACGTTTCGGGATTCCTATGGGTTCATAAATTACAATGTATACGTTGGTATAGGTGGGATTTTATAACTAACGTAGTATTTGAGCTTCCAGTTGGTTACCCGATGTGACGCGTCATTTCCTTGGTTTTTTTTTTTAACCCGCCGGCTTACGCCAAATGCGCCAGTCTAAAAGAGTTCTGCCCCGCTTTATAAAAATAGTAAATGCGATTTAATGCAAACATCGTTACTATGCACATATTTGATAATGCCAAAACATAACAATAAAAAGTGCGAATGATCAGAGTTTTGTTTTTTTAATTGTATCAAAACAGAATCACGTTTGTTTCTATATATACCGATGTACATTTTTGTAAGCTGTGTCAAGAACTTAGACGATTTGAATATATTATAAAAGGGGTATGAAAGATAGACGCGTGTTCCGCCATTTTTTTTGGTCATCGGTTTATTTCATTTGTCTGTGTGCCGCTAAACTTTTGTCGCATGACTTCGATTTTTGCACTTTGACTTGATTCCAACATATACACTGCTTCTGTTGGGGGAAGGGAATGGGTCACATATCATTCACCCCCCTATATGGTTGAACATATTCAGAAGAAAAGTCACTGTTAGCCATGTTGGGATCTTCAAGCCCCCTTTGAAAATTTTCTATAGATCCACCCCTATACAGTTTATATCAACTAATCTGATTGCCCATCAAACATTCATTCATTTGTTCTGATAGAAAACAATAGCAAGGTGCTCCAGACTCCGTGTCAGTACACACATGTACATGTAACTATAATCATCAATGTGTAAATGTAAAGTGCAGTTGCGTGATAAAACAACAACACAGACTGAGAGTTTCCTCAGCAGTTGAGATTTTATGTATAAATACAATTGAATGCAATTCACGGGAAAGCAACACAATGGAAAGTAATGCAATGAAATATATTGGCCCAGCAAATCATTGAATAATCACGACCCTAAAATATATACATGATACATGATGTTTAAATTGCAGTTAACATAAATTATATACATATTAATACATGTATTTAATATCATTAGCGGTTGCTACTAAATGTGTACACGGCAATGATTAGAGAGAACCTTTACCAAATTACATTATAAATCATGTATTGTACTACATGTAGGTTGGGTTTTGATGTTCATATACTAATAGTAAAAATTCATTTTTCAAACGTCTTCTTAATTCCTGAACACAAAAACAATGAAACTTCGTGATAATGAGAAAATATATTCTATTGAATATAAATTGTGAATCTTCTAATAGCGTGCGTGTATTCTATCGGATGGTGTTTTGCGTTTTGCGGGCTATTGTATATCATGTTTTGCGTTTCTTTGGTTATTGTATATCGTGTTTTGCGTTTCTCGAGTTATTGTAATGTTATTTTGCGTTTCTCGGGTTATTGTATATCGTGTTTTGCGTTTCTCGGGTTATTGTATATCGTGTTTTGCGTTTCTCTGGTTATTGTATATCGCGTTTTGCGTTTCTTGGGCTATTGTAATGTTATTTTTGCGTTTCTTAGGTTATTGTATATCGTGTTTTGCGTTTCTTGGGCTATTGTAATGTTATTTTTGCGTTTCTTAGGTTATTGTATATCGTGTTTTGCGTTTCTTGGGCTATTGTAATGTTATTTTTGCGTTTCTTAGGTTATTGTATATCGTGTTTTGCGTTTCTTGGGCTATTGTAATGTTATTTTTGCGTTTCTTAGGTTATTGTATATTGTGTTTTGCGTTTCTTGGGCTATTGTAATGTTATTTTTGCGTTTCTTAGGTTATTGTATATCGTGTTTTGCGTTTCTCTGGTTATTGTATATCATGTTTTGCGTTTCGCGGGCTATTGTATATCGTGTTTTTCGTTTCTCAGGCTGTTGTATATGTTGTCTTGTGTTTCTCGGGCTATTGTATATCGTGTTTTGCGTTTATCGGGCTATTGTATATGTCGTTTTGTGTTTATTGGGTGTTCCATTCATTCGTGAAATTTGTTTATCGTGCAACTTCGGAAACTGTCGATATCATAAGTTTAAGTGTAATTCGAAAGCTTCACTTGTTTGAAGAAGCTTAACTCATCCCGTTTATCATAAAGTTGAGTTGTTAGTTTATTTATTTCCACTAAAATATGAATGTGTGAAGCAGAAGTGGATGTTTACACGGTAATGATCAAATATAGCTATTTTTAAGAATGTAAATACAGTATGATGTAATTCAGCATAACCTTGCTATTCTTGAACTTTTCTGTATATTCCCATGTTAACTGTTTGCCCTTTCCTGTGTTCCCATCCTACCCTGGTACATAGTGTGAACAGATTTGAATCTACAGTACCTGAAGATGCTTACGCATGAACCAATCTCCCCCCTGATATGTCAGACAAGTCTTATATGTTTTAAAAGATTTTTAATCACATATTTACCCCTTTACCTAGTGAACATCACTCAGGCGATACATTATTCCTATCCCAAAGTAGGTGCTCCTCGCCACGTAATATGACATTGACTGAATTCCATTTTCTTAAAACTAAATATTGAACCCGTTTTATTGACACCACTTGTAATAACTGATCATGTGTTAGTGTGTAATTATTTATGAATGTTTTAAAACCCGATAGTTCACATTAGGAAGCGAACACACAAACATCTTTTTTTCACATATTTACCCCTTTATCTAAGCTAGTGGATATCAACTTTCCAACTTCATGTACCAAATGACCCGGGGATACGCACACAAAACGATTCCATCACTTTATGAAAATACAGATGTAAGAAATACAAGCACATCTAACAGTGGTAGCTCTACGACCCTCCGTATCACAGAAAACATAAAAAATTCTCTGAATGATGATATACATAATGGAAATTCATCGTCAACATTGAACATCCAAACAAAGACCGCGCGACATTTATAACGCAGATTCGGGTGACTGGTATTCTAGTATCCATGAATAATCCTAAAGTGTAAAATTAATGCCCTTCTCATTTAAAATTGATCTTTTATGAATTAAACATTGTGACAGCCATTATTCATTTTTGTTTGTATTTCCCAACGGACTATACATTTATAGTGGCGTAATGTTAAAGTTACGGATATAGTTTGGATTCAGGTAAACAAAACATAATACTGGTCCGTATTATCGAAAAGGTCTGTTACGATAAAATATATAATAAAAGAATATCCGATGGCTTGTGGCTCGGGGATAGAGAACGCACACCGATTTGGATAATAATCATATCCAACCACAAACTATTGGATATAATATATATACACATTTATGTAAGAATATTCCATTATCACCTGCATATGGTGTTTATATATCTCAACTGATTCGATATGCAAGAGCTTGTTCTGGGTATAGTCAGTTTTTAAATCGAGGTAAGCTACTGACAAACAAGTTGATGGTACAGGGATTTCAACAGTCTCGACTGAAGTCAGCATTTCGCAAATTCTATGGTCGTTATTATGATCTAGTTCGTCAATACGACCTCGCATTGGGTCAAATGCTGTCGGACGTGTTACATACCGATTGTTAAGCCGTTCTTGGCACACTGATTTTGACTGCGGATAACTCCGTTTACCTGATCAGGATATGGGGCTCACGGCGGGTGTGACCGGTCAACAGGGAATGCTTACTCCTCCTAGGCACCTGATCCCACCTCTGGTGTGTCCAGGGGTCCGTGTTTGCCCAACTATCTATTTTGTATTGCCTGTAGGAGTTATGAGATTGATCACTGTTCGTTATCTTCACCTTGCACACACATATATATATATATTCACTCTTAAATTTCTATCCACTATTACAACTCTGTCCTATGTCCTAGCCCACCCTGGGGTTACGATTTGAACAAAATAAAATACCAAATACTTAGGGATGCGTGTACCGTATATTACATATGCCTAATCATGACCTTGCTGTTCTTAAGAAGAAACAGTTCAAAGGTTTTGTTATATATATATTCCTTTTTAAAACTTTGATCCCCTATTCTGTTCCCATCTCCAACCCCGGGATATATAATCACATTCACAATAATTACAATTACCGAGGATGCTCTCAAATAAGTGTCATCTTATTGGCACAGTGGTACTTGAAAAGAGTTTTAAAGACCGCACCAAATGTTCACCATTTATTTACGATTTCCCCTTTTATGAATGCGGAGCTTTTCCTTTGAAGAATATTGAATCCCCTTCATCTAAGAATGCATTTTTGGGAATTTTTGTTTAAAAATGTTCATTGATTATGGCGAAGAAGTCGATAATGCTAAACGTTTTCATTGGACGGACAGACGGGCGCCGGACAAAATATGATCATAAAAGCTCAGTTTAGATTTCAGATGATGTGAGTTAAAAGTACAAGGAATGACGAATAACATCTACATTGTTTAAATTGTTGTGGATCAAGTCATCATAAGCGTTTCACCGTCATGCTACATTATTGGATCATCTAGACACATTTAAAACTTGTTTTTGACGACAATGGACGTATAATGTACTCTTACTAAAATGTAAACTCGTAGTCACTGTTACCATATAAACTAACTACACACAAATTAGTAGTAAGCCAGGCTAACTTTTCGGGCAGCCGAGCGTTTAATTAATAAACAAAAATATAAAATGATTATAAATCATAGCAAATGCGATATTACATAAAAGGAAATACAGCTTAAGGAAGTTAGCTCCTGAGCTTTTGAGTACAACTGCACAGGATGCTACAAATAAGTATTCACTTGTTCAATACTGATCCCATTGGTGGAAAGATATTGCACATCTATTGCTGAACCGTATCCAGTTGAAAATTGTTGTGTCAATTCAAATTTTGAAAGGGTTTGACAGGTACTATATTTTGTGACGGAAGGATTCACTAATCAAAAAGTTATAATTCTGCATGGTATTGCAGATTCTGTTTCATCCAATTTATCGTCTATTTTTATACCTCTATACGTGTATTTCAGTTTTATCATTTATGATACAGGTAGTTGAGACTTGGACCTAGTTCAAATGTTGTAATTTATTAACTTGGCTGATATATTTTTCCATACAGAACACCGATTCTTTAAAAAAGAAATTAAATAATTTACTCGAAAGTTTGTATAAAAATTCAGTATTTTTGCCAATAATTCAAAAATTTGATCTCCAACCACCGCTTTTAATAGTTGCATTTTAAACTGCAAGACCAGACCTTGAAAATTACATAAAATTTTAGAAATTGACATTACTCCTAATATTTCCTTTTAAACTCTCAATTTTGATATCACGAAGTTTTTCGTATCAGGTGCAAAAAGGTCATTATTTATTTCCTTTACTAATATTAATTTCTTTTTTCATCTGTAGTGTTAGAAGACATGATTATGTAACTATTTTATCTATAATCGAGATGTGTTGCTTATGTTGTGTTGACACTAACAAAAAATAAAATCAAGTTTAATTGAATGAATTTTAAGTGCAAAAAGGTCATGTTTAGAACACTATAGCTCAATAACAAGCTTTGCGACCCCTGTTTTTCTTCTTAATTTCCTAATTCTTCTTCAATGTAGAAATCAAACATACACTTCCCAAAAAAATGACATTACTCCAAATGTCAGGTGCGTACATCTTTAATAACCATTTAGCGTTTACTCTCATCAAAAACATTACTAACCGCCCAGAAAAAAAACATAGATAGAAAAGGATTATAAAAAACTATGGAAATCTGTGTCCACGCGCCGGTGTTAATAATGTCTAGAGAGTGAATACTGGACGTGTATTCTTTAGCTGTAATTTATCAATAATATTTAATAAATTGTTGAAAATAAGGTGCGTCTGACTCCTTGAAAGTGCTGACTTAGAATGACTATTGTTAACCTACTCTACTTTGATATCTCCATAACTTTATCTGATTGGTCGTCCTATGACCACCCTGCGTATCATTACGCCAATGCATTCGAACACGCTTCTATGATACATGTACAATGTTTTCCCGCTATTCTGCGAAACACGGGAAAACTTTATTGTCACTCCGTCTCATGCTATGCGTGCATGGACAATAGAATAGTATACAATGAATAGACATATATTTTGAATAAAAAGTGTTTAGTGATCGATCATACAATATATTGCTGTTTACAGCCAGGTCAACAGATATGGGTAGCAACAAGAAGAATGAGGCCGATGAGAAGAAGGTGTCTTTCTTTGACTTTGGAGGACAGTGCGCGTACTACGCCTGCCATCAGATTTACCTGACCAGAAGAGCTTTCTACATGGTGGTAGTGGACGCCTCTAAACGTCTGGACCAGGTGGTGGATAAGAAAGTGTGTGACCAGGATGGCAGCATGTTCTCTGGGTGGACTTACGGAGGTATTAATCTTTTGTTCATAACACGGTTAGATTACATTTTAGGTCACTTGAATCATGAATGCGACCAAATTCGATGTTTTGTCCATCGCCGTTTGTTTGTGGTATGCAAACATTTAAACCTTTTAGCTCACCTCAGTAATGATCTGAAATTAGCTTTTTTATGTTCAAACTTTCCGTCGTTGTCGATTGTGCCGTCGTTTTAACCTTGATTGCACACAGTGTCGATGTATCTCCAGAAACACTCATCACTACTGGATCAAGAATTTAGGTCGTATAGTGTGATTGTGTATAATGACTATTATGTGCATATTGACTGTATCTTATCTTCCTGAACATTTGTCTTTGTTGGTACTTGTATCCTCATCATCTCCAAGTGAACTATGAGTGGTATTGTAAAATCCAAGTGGCATGACAGTCAAAGGCATGTCACCTCAGCTACAGGTGAAACCTGGGCGGGTTAAAAATAAATAGGTGTTTAAATTGAAAAGCTTGAGGATAACTTCACAAGGAATTATTCTCTTTTGTGAATAAACTGGGATTCGGGGATTTTTTTTCTTAAAAAAATAAACCTCCATTGAGTACAAAATAGAATTCATATATATATATACATATATATACACACACACACACACACACACACACACATATATATATATATATATATATATATATATATATATATATATATATATATATATTGTTGCGTAGTATACCTGTGTTTTAGATAGTGACTATTGTGACATAGGCAAACCTCTAAAAGCTTCACGAAGTTCTGTTCTTTGAATGGTACTATGTGTAGGAACGTAAACGTGATTACTATTTTTTGATTTCGCTATGGAACACTCTATAATTTTGGTCTAGTATATATAGACAGTAAATTATTTGGCAAACACCATTCTCGGAAATCACCATGGATATAGCATTGCTGGGGATTGGAGTGAACGGCAAATTTCGATAGCACTATTTAGGCTTATTTTCATTTGATAATTCAGCACGGGGGTAGACAAGAAACTGGCATTTTTTTTTACTTTCGCTTTGTCATGCTTACATTGTAAGTCAAAACGAGTTATGGAGTGTATAAATTTTTAAACTGTCCGTCGGTCAGTCAGTTAGTCCGTCCGTCAGTCAGAGTGTACGAAATGATAGTTGTGCGCGTGTCATAATCTTTGACAATTTACAGTTTATTTCACTATTCTGTTTGTCTATCAAAACTGACAACGACAATATCGTTATTCTCTTAAACTGAATTACAGTGTAGAGAAGTAAACAAAACGAACATAATATAGATGTGCATGTAAGTCGTGGGTAAAGGTACATTTCGAAAAAAAAGGAACAAATAAACAAAACTAGAATATACTGTTGTTCGTGGGTGGATTGATTAACCTAGAGAACATACTCTCTTAGAAATGATAAGCAATGCTCTTGGTTGTTTTACATTAGTTTTAATTATCACTAGAATTGTATATATAATGCAATTCATCCCTTATCTCTTTCATATTGCATAGCTGGCAAGAATTAAGGATGTATACTACACCAGATAAATTTGATCCGGATAAAAAGTGGAGGATATGTACAACATTTTGAAATTGAAAACTTTCAAATTTACTTTATTTAGTCTAAAATGCAGTGTTAATAGTAAACAATAAGAAAACATTAAAACTGGACTCGAACCCGCGATCCACAGTTCAGCAGTCGACATGCTAACCTACTCTAAGAGTTTAAATGAATAGACAAATATTGCTGATATTTATATTTTCATCCATGTTTTAAAATGAATTCAGCCAGTAAGAGGACCTCTTTGATAAATACGTACACATTTCTCATATTATCCACCATACTTCTCTCAAAAAGCCTAATTTACTTTAGTCGTATATACCCCAAATGTGAATATTTACATTCACTGAATTTTCCTCTTATATTTCTTTTGAAATTGACATTGCTGTCATCATGCAATAAAATACATGGATGTTGCAAACTAGTTCGATCCGGTTTTCTAGTATCACCTGACTGCAAAATCATTACCAAATATGGAGTGTCATCAAGGTCAAAGGGTACATTGGCTATTTCATGAACATAACAAATGGGTCAATCATATGATATGTAAGATCTTAATTCTAGTTTACATTTAAAAAGAATACATGATATTATAACTATAAACAATAAAATGTTTTTCTTTGTTGTTTCTTCGGGTAATGAAGGTAGCAATCATTGCAGAAAAATGCATTTTATTGTTTAATTGTCACACCTGAGTGACTTTCTAGGTGGACTCAACCAGTACATATCTCTGATGGTGAAATACAGTGAATGAGAAATAAATGAAATCACGTTTTAAACATCATGTTTTGCTCAAAATTACAAAATATTTATTGTATATTAGAGAAACATTCTGAACGTTTAGATCATTTTTCGAAAGCCTAAAAGGGTCATTCGAGATTCGAAATTTACAATACGAGATTCGAATTTTGAAATTCAAAATCCAAATTAACCAATCAAATCTTGGTCCCAATATATTAAAGGTTAGAGGGTACATGCATATCAACTTAGAATGAGACAGAAAGCTTATTCTTCTAATATGTTTACCAAACAACGAAATATTTCTTTTAAAACTACTGGTATAAATATTAGGATGCATGCTTAGCTTGCATACAGGCTCATAAAAAGCGGGAAGGGAGGGGCAGAAAACTTGTTCCAGCTTCCACATATTTAACTCTGTATTGTATGTGATAACCATGTCAAACAATGACGAATACACCTCATTATATACCTTAAAGTCAAGTCGTATATGAAGCCTATTAACCGATGATACCCCTCCAACAATTGATTATAGTTTGATTTTTTTCCAGTTAAGTACTAATGAATATGTTAAGTACTCGTATACTCTCTCCGTTAGAGCTATATCGATATGCTTCATCACTTCCGCTCACCAGTTATCACGATAACATGCGCAGCGGGGTAGACGAATATTTCAACTTGTTGTACATGCTATTTGATGAAAAACACCTTTATTGGACATACCCAAGCACAAAGTCGGTACTTGTTCGAGTGTAAATAGCATTAAGGACTGATACACGGTGCCAATCATCAATTATTCATCAGATTATTTTGCACCATTAAGAAAAGCCTATAGAATTGTAGACCCCCCTGGACACCCCCCCCCCCAAACTCAGATAAAAACAATCGGCTTCTTTGCTGCAGAAACTAACATGTTTATTCTTAGAATGTTTGGGAAAATTCAAGATTCTGTACTTTGATTTCGTTGAGACACCTGACATATGTATTTTAAAAATAATTTATTTCAGATTACTTCGTTTTTTGGATAAAATCCGTTCACACTTACTGTGGTACAGATGATGGAGCACGCCAAACGCCTATAGTCATCATTGTAGCGACTCACTGGCACCAAGAAGAAAGAAAATATGAGGTTTTATCACCCCTCTCTTGTATCTCTGTATTCTTTCTCTATCTATTCCCGCTCTTAAAAAAAAGAGGACATCATCATTACAGTTACAATTACATGCTGTATATTATACACACACACACACACACACACACACACACACACACACACACACACACATATATATATATATATATATATATATATAGCACTAGAATGACCAACGACATGAACAATTGGAATTGTCAAATTTCCGGGACAACCTGTCCCTTCGTCGGGGCGTGAAAGGATTACATTTTGGAGAAAACACAAATATAATTAACAATAAGCACTAAAGCTACACTACAAAACCAGCTAAACACTTTTACAGCGGATTACATGTTGCAGGCTCTGTTATTAACTCAAAAAAGAATAAGAATCAGAGCGTGAACTCATCATGTCTGGTCCCGAAAATTTGACAATTCCAATTGTTCATGTTGTTGGTCATTCTAGTGCTTTATATAATTATTTTCCCTGACCATTGTATTGTATCTATTTAAAATAGATCCGACAGTTCTTCAGTGCTTTATATTATATATATATATATATATAGAGAGAGAGAGAGAGAGAGAGAGAGAGAGAGAGAGAGAGAGAGAGAGAGCACAGAAATAGCAATGGAATCTTAAAGGAACATAGCTGCCCTAAGTGAAGAAATATTTGATATAAAGCACAAAAAATTTCACTTTATTTGGATACCTACTTCCGCCGCTACCCGGTGTTGAACTCACGACCTACGAAACCAAATCTCCTAGCAGCATGTAACGACCGCTCGACCATCTAAGCAAGTATATCTATCTATCTATCTATCTATATATATCCCATTTCCATTTTCAATGACCGTGTAGCGTGTGACAGCGTGGCGACAATTTCATCCTCATCGAAAGCAAGTTTTTTAGACTTGCCTAAATGGTCGAGCGGTGTAGCGCGTTTGTTACAGGCTGCTAGGAGATTTGGTTCCGCAGGTCGTGCGTTCAACCCCGGGTAGGAGCGGAAGTGGGTATCTAAATAAAGTGAAATTTTGTGCTCTCTCTCTCTCTCTCTCTCTCTCTCTCTCTCTCTCTCTCTCTCTCTCTCTCTCTTTCTCTCTCTCTCTTTCTCTCTCTCTCTCTCTCTGTGTGTGTGTGTGTGTGTGTGTATTCACTTTTATTCCGAAGCGCTTTTGCCCTACGGCTTTTCAGAGAATTTTGAAAAACAATGTAATCTAAAGCTCCTATCTGCGCATGTGCATAAATACTTCCGTAGGACAGGTTTCGTTTTACGAAAAACGCTTCTTTCGTTTTAATCAACTCATCAATCTTGCAATAGTGCGTTGTTGCAGTGTATACAGGTATACTAATCGAGGTGATGCGAGAGGAAAAGAGGAGGGATTTTTTAAAATTAAAGGATACTTCGTTTATTTTCATTCAAATTTAAGAAAGGTAGCCATATGATGGAGGGATACATGGTTAAATGATAAAATAAAATCGATATCACTCTGTGAAATAAATCTCAGATGACATTAAGACATTCTTTAGTTGCCATACAAATACAAATCTTTGGAAATGGTAAATTCTAATCTGGGGAGATTGCTTCATATTTTTATCATGACAGGCGAAGATAACGAACAGAGTTAAGCAAAAACGGGCCCCTGAATATATCAGAGTTGGGATCAGGTACCTAGGAGGAGTAGGTACCTCCTGTCGATCGGTCACACCCGCCGTCAGGCCTATATCTTGATCAGGTAAATGGAGTTATCCGTAGTCAAAATCAGTGTGCCAAGAACGTGTTTGATACCGATTGTTAGACCGTTCGTGGCGCATTGGTTTTGACTACGGATAACTCCATTTACCTGATCAAGATATAGGGCTCACGGCGGGTGTGACCGGTCGATAGGTGATGCGTACTCCTACTAGTAACCTGATCCCATCTCTGGTGTGTCCAGGGGTCAGTGTTTGTCCAACGATCTATTTTGTATTGCTTATTGAATTTATAAGATTGATCACTGTTCGTTGTCTTCACCTTTCTTGTATATGTATGTCCTGCTCAAATGTCCCATGATGATCCGGGTTAGAATAGGTCATCAGTACCCTTTGCTTGTCGTAGAAGGCGACTAAATGGGACGGTCTTTCGGATGAGACCGCAAAAAACAGAGGTCGCGTGTCACGACAGGTGTGGCACGATAAAGATTCCTCCCTGCTCAAAGGACATAAACGCCGATAGTTTTCAGCCCTTTACCGGCAATGGAGACGTCTCCATATGAGTGAAATGTTATCGAGAAGGACGTTAAACAATATTCAATCAATCAATCAAATGCTGATATATATGTATGTGATATGTTCATTTTGTTTTTAATAATTAATTATTCATTTCTTTATTCACATTACTGTATCTGGCATTTTTTAGGCTATAATTGATATATTCTGGCTATGCATCTGTGTAGGTTTATATTTATATATAAGTACACATATACAGTGTGTATTATTAGCTTTTCATTTATTAGACATGGATTTTAATAATTAATTACTATAATTAATTACTATAATATTAAACTAAAGGCAGATATTTATTTTTGGTAGAAGAATAGTACTTGACGAACAACATTGAAGATAATATTAATTGTATATTGAAAAAAAAAATCATATTGAAGATTTCTTTTAATTATTCAATTCACTGTGTGGGTTAATATATATCGGATTTGCGCTGAAAAAGTTTTATGCTAAATAATTATAAAAATGAGTGAAATTCATATCTGTATTGTCTTTAACTGAGACAGATTAACAGTTTCAAAGTGTTTTACAGTCTTGTCTAGTCCTTTGTGGTTTTATATCCGTTCCCGCTGTTTCCGTTAGTATCAGAATCATGACTTTGTTTATATTTTTTTATACGGCAACCTCGAGCGTGGCATCTGAATAATATGGAGTGTGTGTGTGTCCGGGGGGGGGGGGGGGGGGGGGGGCATGGGCTGAAATATCGAGGATGACTCCTTCACATGCAAACATTTCGCACGTTATTGTTATTTCAGTCATGCCAACATTGACAGTTTTCAGCTTTTTGTGTTTAAAATATCCCGGTTTGCCATTTTCGTTGTCAATGTAAACACGGAAGTTCCGGAACATACCCACAGTATAGCGTGTTCAATGCTATTTTTTTATGTTTCGTAAAATATCTTCCTCATTTATTATCAGAACGCAACATTGAAATGCCAAAATACATATTAAAGGTGAAACTTATACATGTACACTTTCACATAAAAAACCTCGATTGAAATATGTACGAAGAAGAGGCGTTGCTCAAATATAGCTTTCTCCTGTGAAAGTGGTTATGCGCATGCGCGAAAGTTCAAGTGAAGTGGACTATAATATAACTAGAAGTCGTTATCATGACTTCATAGTAAAAGACAGCGTACAATGTTTGGCGCAGTACCTGTTCAAAGAAAGTGTCAGAGTAATGCATTACAATATATGTGTAACACATATTCACATGCTTATCAACATTTTAATTCACGAAACATGAAATCAATTATATATATGACATTTATAGTGAATTATCCATTGAGTTTGTGGTTAAATTTATCAATAAAATATTGTTCTTTTGCCCACCGTAATTGTTAATTTCCTTCTATAACTTCCAAAATTATTAAATGTTCTCTGCCGCACAATCAAACTGCTCGCTACCGGGAGTGTTTCTCACCGATGGGTTCTTGATTTGTTGCTTTTGGATACGTACTCGGTCGGATACCTTACTTCCGGTTTGTCCTATGTATGCCACATCCGTCGCAAGTCATGCAGTAAATGGTTGTTTTTGTTTTTGCTTCACAGTTCATGTTTAATCGAACTTCAAAGTCATTCCATTTTTAAATGTAAGATAATTTACGATTTGTTAAAAAAATCACTGGTTCCACAACAGGTCTTTGGAGACAGTAGATATTTCTTTATCAGATGTAAATTTAGCTTTCGTTGGGAGTTTCTTCAAATTTAAAGTTTGATTTCTGCAATAGGTGATATTCTTTTCTTGAATTTCTTGATTGTTGAAGTACTGAGAAACAATTATTCACTGTATTGGAGATGTTGTGATTTGTCGAAATATGCGTGCCGACAAAAGGAATGCCTGTGCATAATGTTTTAGAATATTTTTTTTCAGATAGTTGTTTTCAAATTCCACTGAAGAGCAGTAGGGCGAAATCCCTTTGGTATAAATGTGAAATCTTCATTTGATTTTTTCTATATTTTGCCTATACCAAGGACTTATTTTATTCTCTCTCTCTCTCTCTCTCTCTCTCTCTCTCTCTCTCTCTCTCTCTCTCTTGTTTGTTAAAAGAATTCAGTATTCAATACAGTAACTATTCCAATAATGTACTTCAAGAAACACAACACTGACTAAGATTTCACTGTTGGCGCATTCGGCGTCAATGCGTTGTCGTCCTTCTGGGGCACGTCAGTATCTTTTTTTAATAGAAACACAGAAAATATACTGACGATCCCGCAGGGTGAAAGCGCTAGAAATAAAAGCTTGGGTACTGAATTTTATTTCTGACGTGTGTATGTGCGTGTGTGTGTGTGTGATGTCATTTAAATAATAGGGGAACAATCAATAGAAACACAACATCTTGAGTGTGAATGCAGTGTATGTTTGTTACATGTAGCTTGGACAACTTACATTTAAACATTCCAATTTTCAGCAGTGAATTTCAGTTTAAAACTTTTCTATTATTATAAAACATACTTTTTTATGGTTTGCCACTTTATGGTCTATCCTTGTAATTTTCTGTAGCATGAGCTATTATTCTAGGTACCTTGTATTATAATCGTACACGTAATGAGTTCATAGATAAAATTAATTTATGTGACTGAAATTGTATAATTTTAGAACAAAGACGCTCTTATCAACGAATTGCAGGGGGTTCTTCCTAAAAATTCTCGTCTTTCGCAGTACATCAATAAGGAGAACTGCCATTGCATACAGTTTCCTATTGAACCTCTTCAAGAATTGGAGAGACACATCGTGAAAATAGTAAGCCAGAAACGATGGGGAGAAACTATTCCAAAAGAGTGGGCATTCTTCGAAATTGAACTTAGTCAAACCAAAGGTTCACGAAAAATATCAAAGGTTCAAAATATAGTAACAAAAGCACAAAAGGAAACACGCGAGGAAGACGTTCAGCATTCGACGGAAGATCCATCAACAACGAAAGACATGCTCCGATATTATCATGATGCTGGAAAAGCTTTGTATTTTGATGATAAACTACTCAGAAATCATGTGGTCATTGACGTTCAGTGGTTTATTGACGCATTCAAACACATTATCACTGACGAATTACATTTCAAAGGAATTACTGCTAGCAAAGAAGACTGGGATGAATATTACATGACTGGCAATTTGAAAGATCAACTTCTAAAACAGATTTGGAAACATAAAGACGATGAATTAAAGAAAGAAGGCAAACACGTGAATGGTGGTGGTGATGATGATGATGACGACGACGATGATGATGATGATGACAGTGATGATGATGATGAACGATTCTTCTGTCAACATGAAGAGTCACTCCTACTATTCATGGAGAGACTAGGCTTAGTTGCTCGTGGGAAGAAATCCCGTTCCCACTACGTCCCCTGCATGAATCGTCGAAATGTTGATGAACACAGTCTAAAATGGATCCAAGAATCAAGGAATAAATCACCTGTTCTTATATACAAATTTGATTTCTTGCCATATTTCCTGTACTTTCGCCTTGTCGTTGCGTGTATGCAGGAAATGGAAGTAGTGAAAGAAGAAGAACGATCGTGCCTTTACAAAGATGTTGCTTTATTTCTCTCTGAGGGATACGTCGTGGTTATCTCCGTCACAGCAGAAAGTATACAGCTACAAATAGTCCATTCTACACCTGGCTGTTCTTTGGAAAAGACTAAAACTAACAACATCCAAGATATGATTGAGGGATTATTGAAGGACCTTACGGGGACATTTCACAGAAAAATTTCATTTGAAAAGGGGCTACGATGTCGAGATGATGACACAAAAACAATTCCTATGGATATACATGGACACTTTTTACAATCGAAGCAAATTCCAAAAAGTGATCCCGTAGTCCAAAATTGTCCTTTACATTTAACGAAAGGTCAACATTCCATAAACACCAGGGAGTTGACCGAGTACTGGAAATTGTAAACAAGATGATTTTACATTTTTATTTGCGAGTTTTCCATGGAAAATGAACTGAAGAGTTAATGGAATCACTAAATCTAGTACACAGTGAATTTCCCCACGCCTTCCATCGGTATTCTGAGTCACCAAATGAAATACTGCTATTCAAGTTGATCCCTTGCATTCAGTGGTATGACTTAAATTAATCCGCAAAATTCCAAGTATAATTTTCACGAACGTTGTGTTGTTCTTTAGGAACAATTCCTTGATAAACTCGCTCTAAAGACGCAAGGATAGGGCTAAGATGTTCACAAATTTAACACTTTTATTTTTACTAGTGAACATAGTAAGGCCTTTACAGAAATCGTAGAACTCATGTCATCAGGAATGTGTTGTCAAGGGTGTAAATATATGGATGAAACGTCATCGAACAATATTGGAAATACATTGTATATACTTAAACTTCTATAAGCCCAGTGTAAAAATACGTCAATACCTAATATGTCATAATACGTTTTTCATTCAAGGAGTGTGGGGCATTGTTTTGTCAGTTTTCTTCTTATTATTATTAAGACCTAATTGATATTCTTCTGTTTCTTTTTCTTTATTATTTTTTTTTCTTAATCGATTACTCAAAAACGCAAGGGCAGATTTTCAGGGATAGTAGATATTGATTGACTTTATGACGTCACTTCCAGTCCGAGATGTCGCCAATTTCGATTTTTCAGAGTCTCGTTTTTCAGGAATTTTCTTCCAAACCATTCAAGATACTTGGCTGAAATTTTCGGCGATTGTAGACTAGGCGTGTTTATTCTTATGTTAAGAATTATATTGATATTGATCAAACAGCGTCGTCCCTCATCTGGGTACGAAAATGGAGCTTGCACGTTTTAATTTATAATCTGTAGTCATAAATATTCAATAATGATATATATAACAACATTTATACAGTTTAATGGGATCTTTTGAGCAATATCCGGAAATACACTTCATGGATCGCCTGAACTGTCGAATGTGTCTCGCAATCAAGAACGTTTCTCTAGAGAAACATTTGATAAGACGTGTAGAATAGAAGTTGTTCAGTTTTGCAAGATCTATCTAATGATATTAAGAAAAAGGCCAGCGGGTCTCATGGCTTGCCTAAACAGTACAATTTGTATCGTAACCAATAACTTTTATCTCGAGAAACTTATGATGTTACATGCTGATTAGAAGTTGTTCAGCTCAATGAGATACATGAGATATTTTAAGAAAGAGGACCACGGGCCTCATAAATCACTTGAACAGTCGAATATAATTGATAAATCATATATCTTACATGTTTATCGCTCTATTATTAAGAATTTAGGTGTTTATTCCTTTCTTCACTAATTGAATTATTCCAATCAAAATCTCATCCCATCAGAAATCGGACGGAAGACCCACTCGTTTCTCGTAACTAGATCGAGTCATTATCTTCATTCTTCAAACCAAGTATTGTTTGGACTGTTACCTGAGAACCCTTAGACATTAAGACTCCAAACTTAGAACATGAATAGGTGGAAGAAAGGAGATGTATGCGGTACTAACATTTTTACCTTGACTCATTTACATGTATAAAGTTAATATTTTATATCAGGATCTGGTCCTTGATATTGCCCGCATCATACTCTTGCACTCAATATTATTGCCCCATTATAAGGAAACCAAGCTTCGAAGTGAATGCATCTGGGTTTTTAGACCCTCTAGCTTACATATGAGAATATAACATATTTTTTGCATTGCCATATCATTGAGCATGGGCAGATTCTATCAATGTAATATAATCACCATACCAATCTGATGCAATCTATAGTCCTTTTGGTGAGTACATGTATATATTCCAGTAAGTGGCTTATAAACCAGATATTGAACATCAGTGTGTTATATGCTTGATGATCTATTTCACTTTCACATGTAGTACATTATCAACAATAAAGAGACAAACCATATATTCTATGCGCGTTGGAATTATTTTTTGTATGGTTTGAGCGTTTTCCCATACTTGTTTTGTTGTATGTGATTTTGGTTATGAAACCCCATGACACCATACGTATCTTACTACCAAGACAAACTCAACGATATTGACAATCCAAACTTAGATTAATTGATTGATTTTATATTATTCAACCTCCCGCTTAAGAATTTTTCACTGATAAGCACACGTCACCATTGCTGAAAAAGGGCTGAATAAATGACCTATGCTCGGCGCTTACGGCCTTTGAGCAGGTAGGGATCTTTATCGTGCCGGACCTGCTATTGCACGGGACCTTGGTGTTTGCCGTATCATCCGAAGAACCGCCTTATTCAGTCCCCTCTTGCGACAGGCAAGGGAAACTGAGGACTTATTCTAACCCGGATTTCCAGGGGATCCAACGTAGACGTTTTAAAATAGAGTTGGTATAAAAAGAATGATTATTTTCAGCTTATTGTCGCGCTTCAAATGCAGCGCAAAATATAATTAACCCAGGAGATAAAGAAGATGCATAAAATTATATTTCACTAAGCAGAATCAACAATATGCACAAATTCGCAGCATTACTTAAAATAATAACGAAACATAAGATATGAGTATGCTCAATGATACATGGTAGCATTATAAGGTGTCATTCGACTTATCTTATATGCGAATTGCCAATATTTTCTTATCATATGCAACTCTGCTCTATTGATTAAGGGGGAATGGATACAAATTAAGATGGAAATTTTCAAATTTTATTTTTCATTTTGAATGGTTACAAGGCATTTCTAGTGGTCAGGAAAATTTTGAATGCCAGTTGTTGAGGTGCATTGGAGATACGTAGCTCATTATTCTTTGTTATGTAAACAAGGCTTGTGTCGTGTTTCTGTTTACGTTGATTAAATATACCAGTAAAAGTTTCATTTAAAGCAGATTTTTATTTTCAATTTACAAGTTACTTCTAAACACAATCAAATAGTTTTCAGTGTTTGACACATCTCATTTTGTTTTAAACATGCTATTTTCTATGAAGCAATCTATAATTAAACAAAACAAAACACGAGCCTTGTTTCATAACACAGAATTGTGAGTTGTATATCTCACTTGTAAGTCAAGAACTGATATTCAATTTTTTGCTGACTATTTGAAAAACTTTAGTTAAGCATTGTAAACAATAAAAATGGGAAAATAAAATTTGGAAAGGTTCAGCTCAAATCGTGTTCATGTATCCTTTAACGCTGACATGAATAAATAAATACATAGACATTTCTAATCTTATCCGTCATATTTCTTTCAGGAAGCCTAATTAACTCTATCCGTATATACCCTAAACGTAATTGTCACAAATGAGTGAGTTTCTAGCTGGACTCGGACCAGCACACATCTCCGATAGTAATTTATAAGGAATGAGAAATATATTAAATCACGTTTTGAATCATCATGTATTGCTCAAACTTACAAAATATATATTGTATATTTATTTAGCGAAACATTTTGAAAGTTTAGATGATCTAGACCAAAATGAGGAAAAAAAGCTTTTCTTGCATACTTGCAAGTGCATGCAAATATTTGCTGTTTATTATGAAATAAATGCGGAGAAATCATATGCAATTACATACTGATATAATGGAATAAGCAAATAGTATTATATATATATATATATATATATATATATATATATATATATATATATATATAAATATAGGCACATGTGCATAATATGTAATGTACATAGCATATTCGCCAAAAACCCGTATCTAATACTGGTATCTATTCCACAGGTACCGGGGATTTTAACAATTTTAACAAACCAATATGTCCCTCCCCTTTAAAGGGGGGGGGGGATAACTAAAAACTTGATTGTAATACACAAGGTCCGCGTGCTTCAATACTTGAAATTCGGTCACGGCCTCCCGGGAAGCTGAGTTCACTCTTTTACGCATGGAAATATGTTGCAAAATTGTTGTACATGTACAGTGTATGTCGAATTCTTCGGTTTTGTAAATTAATTATTGACCACACAATTAGCTGTGCGTCAATTTTCAATTTAAGGACATAGGATACCCAACAACATTTGCTGTAGAATTTTGTAATACTATTTGTAAGGTTTTAAAATATTCAATGATAACCGATGTGATCTCTCTCTCTTCCTCCTTTCTAGCCGACCAACCTCTATCTCTCTCTCTCTCTCTCTCTCTCTCTCTCTCTCTCTCTCTCTCTCTCTCTCTCTCTCTCCCATTTTTAAGACAAAACTTCACTCGGTAGTTTGCATTTTATTTGTTTCATATCATCGTTGCAAACCACGGGTTATTGTTTCATTCTATTTCATAAACGTTTGTGAAATAGAATGAAACAATAACCCGTGGTTTGCGACGATCGTTACATATACGCTATCGATCATTAACATTTTTTATAATTTCTATATTGAATCAGATGGATTAAAAAATGACTGCACTAGTGAATTTAAAACGCGCGGGAGCGCGCACGCACGAGAGAGAGAGAGAGAGAGAGAGAGACCGTAAAACGTGTAAAGTGAGGACAATTTTCAACCAATGGACAGACGTTGTGAGGACAGAATTGCACCATGAGAACAAAAAAAAAAATGTCCTCACAATTACGTCCACATAAATGGTGACCTACAGCATGTGAAACATGTAGATACAAAATATTAGCTTAGTGAGGACAAGTGCATCGTGTGAGGGCATGTCCTTACTAATATTCTCTCTCAAAAACTTTTTTTTTTCATAATTCGAAAGAGAGTATTAGACTTTTATAGGTATCCCTATAGCTATACCTAACATACATGCAGTACTTCTTTGCCTTTGGAATACTATATGTGTGTATATTATCTTCTACACATTGTGAGGACGTCCTCACTTAATAGACTGAGAGAGAGAGAGATAGAGAGAGAGAGAGAGAGAGAGAGTTCCCTCCCATTATTTTTGACGACTATATTAAAGATATATTGGGCCCCCACCTGTTTTAATAGTAGCAGTGATGGAGTGTGAGAACAATGAACAATATAATATCTATGCTTGAAAGTTACGTATTCAATCCATGTAGTGACTCACTCACTTCACAAATCACTAGGTGAGGGGATGCAGTTTTAGTTAACTCTCCCCCACCCACCCCACACCCATGTACACGATTTGGGGTTTTGAAGTTCGGACAAAAGCACAATTTCTCGTTGTTATTGTTTTCTTTTGAAGATGCCAATCAATTTGGGGGTCAGAAGGTCAAAGATCAAGGTCACAGTGCATGGGAATTAGAAAATACTGATGCGGGGGCATATGTTTTACACATTCTTTAGTTATAAATGAATTAATATTGTATATTTGCATATATTATTTATGTTTTCTGACTATTTATCATATAATGAAATAAATATATAGAATTTGTAAATATGAATTGAAGAATACACATTTTATAACAAATCGTATATTGTTTAGAATGTATGCCAGTGTAAGAAGGGGGTGGAGACACAAAAGGGTTCAAATCTTTGTTCCAATGTACACTACCCCACATATTTTTTCATCTAAATTAAGCAAAAATATGTTTCAGATCTACATTAGTAATTTCAGAAAAAGTTTGATACATATATTCTACCTAGGTTGAATTTTTTATGAGATGGATCTTCAAATTTGTGTGATATTTTATCCAAATATGTTCATTAAGATTTGATTTCTTGTAGAATTTGTGATATATTTTATGTAAAAGTTATTGAAAGAATAAATTATGTTTGATTTTCATAAAATAAAAGAAAGTCAAGATTATTCTATCCTTAATATTTGTTTTATAGTGTGTTTCTTGTGAAAATTGGTGATTTTCAAGAAAAAATAAGTTTCAGCATATGGGCAAATTTGAAGGGCTGTAATTCTTTAAAGTCCGCACTAACATACTCTTTTTTATATTTTAAATTCGTTCTGATAAAGATGTATCAGTTAAAATGGTTTATCCAAAAAGTTTGATACTTCTGAAAAAATTCAAACCAGGAGAGAACATCCTTAAATCTAATTTCAAATCCGATTTCAAAAAGCCGAGTTAATTAGTTACGTAGTCACGTGGTACAGTGACGCCATAGGCAACCTTCGTCGATCAACTTGTTGTAAAAGTAGTGTTAGATATATTTTTAAAAACTTGGGTTTTAGGGGCCTAATTTATCTACCATGGATAACATTTATTTCGATGTTGACAAATTTCCTGAGTCTTATATCTTTTACCTAACAGTGCATACAAATAGCGACCCAAATGTACAATGTAGCGAGAAAATAAAGTATGAGATCTGCATTTGCGAGTAAATCATGTTTACATTTGATCGCTGTCTAAACACTATTTGGTTATGTTCTTCCTTTAAACATCTGTAGTTAGCGGTTTCTTTTTTTTAAATAAACAGTGCAACTAATATTTAATTTATTTTTGGATAAGTTAGATAGGCCTAAATTGTGATATGATGTATCATTGACAACTAGGCCTAAGTCTACTGTCACGGGTGCATTAAAAAAAAATGATCAAATTTATAGTGAAAATTACAATACTTTTAGATTATTTTATTCAAGCAATTTTATCTATCATATTTTAAATCTAGTTTAATGTTAGAAAGTGTGAACGCGGCGTAAATACTGTTTTTGTTTCGTACGCGATCCTCAAAGTTAGGACATTTTTTATTATTTATAATTGAAAGTAAAATCATTTTTCATCTTTGACTTTTTTATATACCAGATGGTAGAAACTACGAGCACAGGTTCTGCCTCCATGTTGTTACAAGGTGAAGGTCAGTTGGTGCGAGTGTGTTTTGAATTTGACAGCAGAACGGAATGCATATTCTGTAGGTCTACATGTAACAGTGCTGAGCTTCGATAAAACCATTTTCTCGTCGTTTATCTACGTCTATGTAGATAAGTGGTTTTTTTTTAAGAACAGGGACAAATGCTACTGTTTTTTTAAATGGCAAAGACGTTTTGCTGACAAAAACTATTCACGTCTTTTCCCCTCACACCTTGCTTCGAAAATTGAAAATAACAGTCTAAACCATCTCTACTGACAAGTACACCCTTATACGGCACAAACCACAAAACACCCTAATGCAGTGTTATGTACAAGCCGTTAATGGGGTAATTGGTTGGGGTTTTTTTTGGGGGGGGGTGTTCTTTTTTGTTCTTTTTTTGTCAATTGAATCTAGTCTTTTTATGAAATGGCCAACAACTGTTTGCAAATTCTTTCGCTCGAAGTCGCATATGACATCACAGATAACGGCGCGTAAAATATCGAAGAAAATATTCATATTATTTAAAAGACATGTAAAATAGTTTTAGGCATGAAATGAATTAACTTTGCTGAAAAGAATAAAAAGTTTAAAAACATGCGATGTGTCCTTTAAGAGCTATTTTATTGCTTGTAAACAATATCCAAATTGTTGATTTTAATCGAAATGAATAATTTTCCTCCCGATTTTCGGCGTTATGTTATCTAATTTTTGAATTCCGCTCCGTTTCGTCTTCCGTTTCGCGTTTTAGAAACATCCTATAGTAAAATGTCATTGTTAACAATTTTATTTTCGTATTGATTGAGTTATGTGCATACGAATATTGTTTAATTACATGCAACAATATAAATAGGCGCAATACACTTTCTAATTTGTATGTTCAACCTTTCATTTTAGTTTTTAACTGAAAAATAAGGTGAGTAGTTTCAAATTCACCCCTAGCAAGGACCACTCGACTACAAAAGCCATAACTTGCATAGCTTCGTTATAAAATGAATATCTAAAATTCGATTCTTCAAATTGTGTTCCCTAGAGATAGGATGGGATGACTTTGTGACATAAAACATTTTCATAAGACTATGTAGAATTCTTTTTTAAAAATCGTTCCTCTAGAACCACGAGAGCAAGAATCCACATTTAGCGTAGATTTCAGTTTTCCACATCTGATGAGCCCATTATCAGGGTGTAGGCACAATACAAATTCAGTGAATTATGTAATTATTTTCTTTCCGTTTTTAAAATAACTTCAGGGACAAGATGATTTGTATGCATCCTCAGATTGTGTGAATCCAAACACCAGACTCTCGGGAATGTCGGTGGCTGTCAGACCGCAAGGGATTTCATGTTTTTTTCAAAGAGGAGGCATTCTTTGCAATGCTTTTTTACCTTAAAATCTCAACAATTCAATAGTTCAAACATGCAGTCATTTCTATGTAGTGTAGATTTAGATTCGCTGACGTGATCAAAAGGCCCGGGATAGTACGATAGTATGTTGGAAGTTTTTACATAGAAATAGAAACATTCTTATGATATACCCAGGAGGTAGTGCATAGTTTTAAAACAATATTCATACATCCTTCTATAGTTTTACAAAAGCATATATACTCGGAAAACCGTTTTGAGGTAAAATAAGATTTCACCAATAATAATATTCAATGATGTTCTAAATCGAACGCACTTGTTTAATCACGAGATGTATTTGGCATATTGTGAGAGAAAAAAAGATAGAAGATACACCCACTGGGGGTTTTAATCTTCCATGCATTTATTTCACCTTTGTGAAATTTAACTGTCTCTTATTAAGTAATCGGTAGCTTTCTCGTGTCGCTAGTAGAGACCTGGTATTGGACACGTGTGCAGTGTATAATGAGTTTTTTGCTTTAAAGCTTAATACAGGCCAACCTCATATTGATATCTTAAGGTTAAATATAAAATATATCCGTCTTAGTTTGATTTTTCTTTATTTCAAAATCTTTTCGTGTCTATATCATTTTGTTCATAATGTTGGCTTTTTTCTTCAAATATTTGTAATATTAATGTGTAGCATGTTTACGTTTATGACTCGCTATTGACGAGCCATGAATGCTACAATCTAATTCGTGGTGTGCATAAATATATCAATTACAATATATTTTGTTGAAATTTAGCAACAAAGAGGTAAGCATTATAAAATTCCGGACACTGTTGACCTACTTATAACCCTAAGATAGGTCACGGCGCATAAATCCAGCTAAAATTAAAACTCACTCGTACGGTTCTTGAGGGAGACATTGTGGCCAAATTTCAACGCTGAATATGCATGTTACGACAAAAAGTTCCGAAACATACCCTGGGATTCACACATGAACGGACAGACGTACAGAGGGAGCAATATGTCCAGTCTGACAACGGATGTAGAAAAATTATACAATAAATATTTTTTATACCAAGCACAATGAGAGTTTTTGTTCGTTAGAAGAAAGGTGAAGATAACGAACAGTGATCAATCTCATAACTCCTATAAGCAATACAAAAGTAAACAGTTTATCAAAAATGATTTAAAGACAAAAAAAAATACGTATGTAGTTGATACTACCTTAAGATTGTTCCCTCCTGGTTTGAATTGTTTTTAGAAGTATCTAACTTTGTGGATAAACCGTTTCAAGTGATACATTTTTATCAGAAAGACATTTAAAACATAAAACGAAAGGTGATGATAGCGAACAATGATCAATCTCATAAATCCCATAAGCAATACAAAATAGATGGTTGGGAAAACAAGAACACCTGAACGCAACATAGGTGGGATCAGGGACCTAGAGGAGTAACCACCGGTCACACCTGTCATGAGCCCTATAAATGGAGTTATTCGTAGTCAAAATCAGTATCCCACGCACGGCCTAACAGTCGGTATGAAACACGTTAGACAGCATTTGACCCAATGGTAGGTTGTATTGGCAAACTAGATCGTTATAATGACCATAGAATTTGCGAAATGCTGACTTTAAAGGACACGTTCCACGTTCGTAAATTATTTAGAAACTGAAGTAGCTTTTATCACAATACATATACACAATAACATTCCAGGTTTCAAAGCAACATTTCACATTTCGATGGACTCAAATCGATTTCCTGATTTCGAAATATATGCTAATGAGGAGAGCGTGACACGTGATGCCGTGACGTAATATGCGACAATCACATCTCATTGTGACGAAACCTGTTATTATTTAACGAGGCCAAATACAATTCGAAAGTTTGCGTTCTGTACAGTTGTTGCGCATCGTTAAACTTTCATAAAGTCGTAAAAGGTTAACTGTAGCTATTTTAGCAAATACGATTTTAAAAAATAATAATAAAGGACTGTTAATTTATGTTCAAATCTAGTGAATTCTAAAGATAATAAGAAAAAATGTTTCAAAAGTGGTTTTACGACTTGAGAAGACCAGAGCAGAAGTCAGATAATTTCTCGTTGGTTTGAACAAATGGGGATATTACAAAAAGAAATTATTTATAGAGAAAAGTTCGACTCGACCTTTGCCTCAAACCACAGGAGTTTGAAATTTTATCAATAAAGTTTATAAAATCCACTTGCTTGACCAAGTCAGGAGCTATGCATTAGCATAGCGAACAGGAATAACTCGCAGTTATGGAGAAACGAAGAGTTTCGAATTGAACCGCAGCGCAATGAATATAATTCGTCAGTATTTATCACTAACATCATTTGCCTACTTAAATTTGCCCCCTAACCCCTCTCTAATGCTGTCAGTATCCACTTTATTCTTCTAAAAATTTACTTTACCGAGGACCCATTGCAATACGTCACATTCACTCTGGGCCTGATATTTTTGTAATCCTATGATTTCGCCCACATACAACTTTCTACACAAGCATCACCCTTTCTTTTTAAACTCTGATCATAGTGTCTGACCTCGAAATATAATAATTGACATGATTGAGGATTTTATATATTATGATTTATTTCATTTGATTAAAAAAATACGTGGAAGGATTAATAACATTTTATTATCATTTTTTTAGGAATACTAAAATATCAGGCCCGGAGTGAATGTGACGTATTGCAATAGGTCCTTGGTAAAGTCAATGTTTACACGGAATTGAATAAAGTGGATACTGACTGCATTAGAGAGTGTATTAGGCAAATTTAACTAGGCAAATGTTGTAAGTGATAAATACTGAAGAGTTGTATTCATTGCGAGGCGGTTGAAAGCGAACCTCTCGATTTCTCCAAAACGGCGTTTCATTCGCTATGCTAACGTATAGCTCATGGCCTGGTCAATCAAGTGAATTTTATTGACTTCATTGATAAAATTTCAAACTCCTGTGCTCAAAAAGAAAGTCTAGACCGGGTTGTACATGTATCAATATTTAATGCGACATTAAAGCCTCATTAAATTCACAATATTTAATGTGACATTAAGTTCCGCTGTATCATTGTTTCAATGTACAATTTCGCACATTAAAGCCACATTAAATTCATCAACTTTAATGTAGGTTTGAGAGGTACATTAAATGGTCATTAAATATGGAGGCTAACATAGCGGTTGGACAATTGGGCAGGCGATGAAACGATGGAGTCTTCTGCGAGTGAATTTTACTCCAAAATGTAACGGACGAGAAAATTCGATGATATAGAAAGACGATAATAAATACCTTTTCCGCAAAGAGACAATCAGCAAAATCAGCAAAATTGTGGATGACTAATAAATAGGTCACACGCACATTCAACAGAACAACAGGTAAATACAATGTACATGTATAATAGTCCAAACAGAAGATATGAGAACATGTAAGCCTACGTGTACACATGCATATACAGGCTAATCGATGTCTGTATAGTCGAGGAGTGACGTCATTTTGTGAGACGAGGCGGATCTAACAATACAATGAACAAGAGGGCGACTTTCGTTATGCGTCGCAAATGCACACATCAATTCAAATTAAGGATATACATTTATACACAAACAAAAGCAAATGAATCGCATATGTAATTTAAAGACCACCCCCCCCCCCCCCTCCTCAAGATATGCATATAACCATACCTAAAACCAGGAACCTCTGTTATCTTTACACTTAGGTTACTGAGATATTATGTTATTATGTTATTAGAAGTAAAAACTTTCAGAAATTTATTTTACACTACAATTTCAGAAGTGAATATATCTCTAATTCTTCTGTGTATTCAAAGCATCTCATTCTCGCTGAAATAATTTATTTTCTATCAAAAGGTCAATGTAATTTTTGATATACATGTAATGCAATCTGTATTTCGAAGTATTGTATATGTACGTTATTAAAAAGATGTGGGTTATTGTTCTGATGGGAAAGAGGGGGGGGGGTAACAGTTTTACTGTGCACCGTAGACCTATGTTTCGGTGGTAGATCTTCTAATAAATATCCCATTGCTATATAATCAGATAATGGGTATAACGCACACGTTTTCCAATTCCAAATTTTGTAATCTTTACATTCCCGATCAGATTTATAATGTAAATGTAGTTGGGTAAAACAATACACTTCATAGAAAATTCGATATAGAAATACTTGGGGCCTACTTATTCCAAATTATCTAAGACTGGATTAAATTATAAGTTCAGCTTTCCCAAAACATAAGCTTATATTGGGAATTGTTTATACGATATACTTCCTCATGGATTCTTGAGATGAAACGCAATATATAAGCGTTTAACAATTTATTGTTTGGCAGATAATGGCCACAGTGGTCAGAAACAACATTTACAACCAACAACGGTGGAGCCGCCGAACAACAGGGCTCACCCCCAACAACAACATTTTTGTGTCGTCCGAATGGACAAGTAGCCTGCTGGGTAATCACAATCAAGCTACCGACACAATCAACATACATTGTATTCAATACTGTATTTAACATGTATTGAACCTTATTGAAATTGTCAATATCAAATAATTCATAAATCAACATCCACATATCAACTGTCAACATCACAATATAACATACAATTTGAAGGTGACGATTTCGCCATTTGGGCAACCTAATGAATTGTATGCACTTGCAGAAAATCCAATGAGGTTGTCCACCGTCACTTCCCTTTTCCTTTCTGCAGCATTCGAGAAGGTCGGTAAATTTTAGAGCGGAGAAATTTGAAATAATCTTTGTTAGTTATGAACATCTTTTTTTTTTGGCTAAACTTCTTTCACAGTAAGAATTATTGTTTTTGTATAATTCTTCGAATGCATTCGATGACGGCTGAGTTTTGTGATTTTCAAAGGATTCTGATTTAGTGTGGCAATGCAAGGATTAGGCTAGTCATTTGATTTCCCCCCTAGGTTTATATATAAAATTTAGCAATCATATAACGATCCCCTCTTATATGTTCTATTCGATTGAAATATTTTTTGTTTAAATTTGTGGAAGCATGCCTCTAGTTAGAATGATCGAGACGAATTAGAGGCCAGACCAGGGAAAATCGCATGAGGAGTCGGACAGAACCGCCTGCTCCCGAACAGGAACCGGTTGACGACAGTCTATGTATGTCGACAGAAAACCCTGGTCATTCAAATATACAAACAGGTTCTGCAGATTTATGGGCGCATGGGAGGGAGGGGGAGGGGGGCTTACACCCATACCATATGATACCATGGAATTTGCATTAGAATAGATCATGATGATAATTAGGCCATCATCAACAAAATCTAGACATGTGGAGGGTACTAATAAAGATTAAAATACATGTGGAGATGTTACGGTCTGGAGATAGTACCTTTGGGTGAGAACTTTCGATGAGGAGTTCCGGCGCAGATCATAGTCGGTTGAATATTCACACGGAATCATTGATGATGTACATGGTTGGGGGGCATGACAACTGGGTCTCGGTACAAAGTAGGGTAAAGTTCATATCAAAGTGCATTTTATTGTTTGATTCAATATTGTTTAACTTCTCTATTGAGAATATTTCACTCATATGGAGACGTCACCACTGCCGGTGAAGAGCTGCATAATTTAGGCCTATGCTTGGCGCTTATGGCTATTGAACAGAGAGGGATCTTTATCGTGCCACACCTGCTGTGACACGGGGTCTCGGTTTTTGCGGTCTCATCCGAAGGACCGCCCCAATTAGTCGCCTCTTACACTGAAGACCTATTCTAACCCGGATCCCACGGGTACTTTAAGCTACTAGAATTCGAATACATTTATGAATCCAAGTGCTTGCCCATTGCATGGCATGCTCCATTTCCGGTTCAATTTCTGAAAAGTCTTCATTTTTTCTCCAGTGAGTGGGTACAGGAAAAGTATGGTTTAGATACGATAGAACACTATTTGGACGGTTTTATTTTTTTTGGGGGGGGGGGGTCTACAATCGAAGGAACCATTCCAGGATTATGGGTTCCATTAGCAGGTAGACAAACTTGGGTTCCAGATACCCGTTAAGTGTTTCTGGGGTTTCGAATGCTGCAGAAAGGAAAAGGGAAGTGATGCTGCAGTACATCTAGAATGATGCCTGTTAAAGTCCAGAACACAATTCCGGAATAAACATAACTGGCATTGATGCTTAAATTCACAACATAAGCTGCCTTAAATTAAACAACATATACAATCATCAAATGACACAATAACACTCATCTACTTCAATGCAAAATTACCCATATAATTAAAAAGGGGGATGGGGCGCTTAGATAACGACACATAAGTACAGACAAGCTGAAATATGTGGAAATATATGTATAATGGTGATTTTAATTATGTTCTCTGACCTTGATATGTATATTTTTCTATAGTTGAGATATGCATGGGACCATTGGTTGGCCTAATTAGGCCTACATATATGGTTACACTTTTGATAGCATTTTTATAAAGTTGCATTAATTTAACAGAAAACTGGCCTGTTCCTCGTATGTATAATAGGAACAAATGACCACTAGTTAACTGAAACTGCCCCAAGAAACACAAGATGTATATGGTGGACAAAGGTTCGTAATTGAGGTTTTCACAATAGATAACATTAGCAAACAAATCCCATGATATTTACATAATACAGTTGTAACAAGTCAGCTGACGCGTCACATTTCACACAATGTCATAACAAGCACACACAACAGTCTGGGTGTTTAATTGGGAGAATGGATGGTATGGCCGCATTGGAGATCCGAACCAGGGAAGATAACCGGAGATCGACATAACAATGTAGAACAGGCAAACCGGTGGCCCCATAGTGCACACTGACGCCGGAAGTCCAAATGCGTGTATGACATAATGGACTTGGAATGGTTTTGGACCTACCTGATGTCCCTGTTCCTCCGGGGTATTGCTGCTGGGTAACAGTGCCGGCGCTTCCTCGTACCACACAAGTCACTCCAGACACAGTCTCCCCTCCGTTTAAAAAAGGTGGAGAGAGAAACCAAGCCGTGCTGAGGATAGTGATTCTCCAATCCATATTTTACTTTGTACCGTAGACAAATTCACTTACTTAGAATGGCGACCAGCTTCACACACTGACAGCCCTCCGTCGTAACAGACAGATGGGGAGGAACAACAGGCCAGATGAGATCCAAATATTCCTTTTTATCTCCCCTGGTCCGGCAACAGCCATCGATATGATGGACTCGCCATGACCTGAGAACACATTTCGCAAAGGTAAATTTCATCCAACCCCCAATGTAGGTAGTTAAGGCTTAAAAGGAACTTAATGATCCGAGACACATTTCACCCCCTCCCGGAGCGGTTAAAGCTTATATCAACTGATTAACTCGATAACCTAGTACATGTAACACATAAACATCGACCATCCCCCCCCCCCCCCCCTGATAAAGTGTGTTCGGACTGAACACCCCCACCTTGATAAAGTGCGATGGGGCTTATATTAACTTGATTAGCGTTTGTGTTAGATCCTGGACGAAAATGTCATTTCTAGAATTAAACAAGTGAGTTCCATCGTGCCTAAACAAATTGTGATTATCCCCCCCCCCCCCCACCACCACCACCACCACACACACATGATGTTTGTAGGAAAATGTTTTGCGGTACTCATAATAGAAGACTCTAGCACCCCCACGATTGAAGAAAATGAAACCTGAGAGAGAAAAAAATTGTGGAAATCACTGCAAAAGATCCCAATACCACTCCACTTTATGCAATTTTTGGGGTCTTCACCCACCCCTTTCTGGATGGAGAAGGTACAGACATGAGTCGCAACCCCTCCATTCCCACCCTTATATTTTTTTTTTCTGGATCTGCCTCTGCTTTGTAAATATGTTCGTAACAAATATATTTATGTGCCCATGTGTTCCTTTATGATGTTTATGCCTTGTTTGGGGTTACATTTTTAAAAAAAGTATGATTTTGAAATAACATGTTTAAGCTTCAAAGAACTCTTCCGTGTACATTTATCAGTATACAGTTTATAAAGGATCTACACTTACAAGTTGCAACTGTTAAAAAATCTTATAGATAATGGAATGTATTGATGAAATAATTAAGAATTCATTTTCAATTCACTTTACAGACACTAATATCTACATGGATTATGCAAAACACAGTTGTTTTGTCATCTGAAAGCAACCTGTAATCATACTTGGTAAAAGATAGTGCCATAGACATGATAAATTAGTCAACTTGCATTTTTTAAACTACATTATTGAATTTTAAAACAATCCTACTTCTACATTACATGTATTTTCATAAAATTATATAAAGTCAATATAAACTGTCCAAATTTTACAATATTAATAACACAAATGTCTGCAGTTTCTGTTCTCATTTTTATTTTTTCCTGAACAACCATATATATTATACGACTGTAAAAACGTACATTTCACTAAAAGTTTTTGTTCCACTCTTACGAAGGATTCATAAGGAAATCAAGTGCTAAAAAGTTTATCTTTAAAATTTGAGCCATATAATGTTTCTAGAATTGTTAGCCAAAGTTTTTAATGTCCAGATGCTTTGCAATAAATGTTTTAAATTTCATATTACATAGAGCAAAAATGAATTCAAAATGATTTTTCAAATAAAAGATGTTTTCAATGAATTATTTAGGGTAAAACACAAAAGTTGATAAATTATGTCTTTGTTTTATCATAAAGGATTCTCTTGAGCATGTTGAATGTATTTTCAGTTTTGTTTTTCTGAAGATATACGTTTTAAGAGAGCATGGACATTCATTCTCTTTATACACGGGACTGTAATGCCAATCTCTTGTCATTCGAGCAACCTACAACGTTCGTCGTTGACCAGCCTCAAAAGAGTTGTTGATAGGTGAATTTCAAAATGAAAAACAATTGCCAACCAAGCATTTTTTTCTTTAATCTGTTAATCACCCACCCACTCCAAACTATCCAGCCAAATATACTTGCAAGTTAAACTCGCCATTCAGTGCAAAATATCCTATAAAGGCCGGTCTAATAAGTTGTTTACAATAACCTGAGGAAATCTGAAAGAAATGGGTTAATAATAAACAGACTTTCGATCCCGACCCAAAATGCTATGCATCATTTCTCGCATTTACATCTATAGACATATCATTATGTTATGTAGACACATAAAGAAGATCATTTTAGATATTAATAAATATGATAATTACTATAACATGACAGAAAAGCGTACTTGTTGAATAGTTTGTAAGTAGAAGAAAACTTAAAAACATGAAAATATATTATTTTCCCTCCATTTTTCACAATCTTCATATATATTTTTCTGAGTACAGTAAAAACTTTCAAAAAAAAATATTGATTAAAAATTATTCAATAGCATGTACTTTATCCGTCTAATTATAAAACATTTTTGATAGTGTTTGCTGTTTCGAGAAAAATGGTCTTAAAGTTGGAATGTTTTTCCGTTAGAAAATCCTTTCGTTAACTACAGTAACGGTTACCATGGTAACACATAACAAATACTCACTGTGACAACAGAAATTCGTAAACAGTAGCCTTCTTCTTCATTGTATATAAGCCATTTCAAAATGTATGATCTTTTCATGTAACAAAACCTTTAAGAATATATGACATTTTTATGAGTCAATTTTGGTCAAAACATGGGTATTCTATTTTTAGTAACACAGCTCTGTGAAGGTGCGTCATATGAAAAAAAATATTATCACCGAATGATTTCTTATAAACAATGTTACTATATATATAAATATCGGCTCAATCCCTGACGGTCGACTTATCACCCTCTGCCTGAGTTTTACATGGAACCATACTTAATTTGTATATGCATGCATGTTGTCAATTTCTATATACAAGCAGTTTGCCTCCGTGGTACCCAGAAAAAAAAAATCCGACGTTTTTCCCTAAGCATTTGTATATACCTATTCTATAGGACCACTTAGCCCCACCATGATGTCAGATCCTGAAACCCTACGATCAGATTTCATAAGTTTGTTAGAGGCTTGAATATTTATCATAATTATACGTCCGTCATGGTCAGGAGTAAAGAAGATCCTTTTAAGGTACAGTGCATTTTCAATATACATGTATCATCCTACGCCCAGGGTTCATTTCACACTGTTTTGGAGAGGATTGATTTGTTTGGTTGGTTGTATATTATTAATCAACATCCAACTCGTGAATCTTTCACTCATATGAAAAAGTCACCATTATCGATGAAGGACTACAAGATTCGGGCCTATGGTCGGCACTGATGACCTTTGAGCAGGGAAGGATCTTTACCGCGCCACACCTCCTGTAACACGGGACCTCGAATGGAAGCGCATTCAGAGTGATCGCCCATTGTTCCACTGAAATATTGAGAGAAATATTGGCAGCATGATAATTATCATGCTTTTGTAAGCCATGCCAAGAGAGTAGCTGTGCACTATTTATCAAAACACTGACAACTATTTTGGTATAAAATGTAATATTAACGAATAGCCGGTTTGTTTGGCGAGTATATAATTTGGTCTATTCTACCGATTCACAGATATACACCAAATTAAAAATCTGTTTTCAGCATAGCATTATATTACGTTCTTGGCACTCTGATTTTGATTAAGGATAACTCCGTTTACCTGATCAGGATATAGGGCTCACAGCGGGTGTGACAGGTCGACAAGGGATGCTTACTCCTCCTAGGCACCTGATCCCACATCTGGTGTGTCCAGGGGTTCGTGTTTGCCCAACTGTATACTTTGTATTGCCTATAGGAGTTTGAGATTGATCACTGTTCGTTATGTCCGCCTTTTATAAATACATTTTATAGATAAATGAATGAATGCACCAACCAAAATATTATCCACCAAATTAATAATACCTTGTAGAATTCATATCCACCAGATTTTCCGCCGCCAACAAAGAAAGAAAAAGACAACTATGCGGGGGAAAAAAGAATAATAATAATAAAATAACAGATAATCAAAATTGGTACCGTATAAGTTTTACATTATGACCCCTGGGTCGAGGCCTCTGCTGGTGAACTGTTAGTCCCCGAGGGTCTCTACAGCCCAGTAGCTAAGTACTTCGTTACTAGCTTGAAAATACGGATGTATATTTAATTGCTGTTATAAAATTTAGAAATTCATTTCAAAATTAAGGATTATCTCCCTCATGCATAGCTGTTATCCTAAGACGAATTTGACTCCACTTTTTTGGCCCGCTGTTTTTCGCTATAATAGCTCTAAAACTTCATTGCTATTTCGGATTTCAAACATTTCGGATGAGCATCACCGAAGAGACATTATTAGTCGAAATGCGCATCTGGTGCATCAAAATTGGTACCGTATAAGTTTTACATAATAGAAACTGGCTATACGGTATTATACAAGAAGTGAATCTTGTCGATCTGTTTCATAAGACTATAGCTGCCTCTCTGCCCATGGTTACAGCTGTATCATATATGCTAACGTTATACAAATTTTAAGAACTTGAAGTATTGATAGACCGACATTTTCAGTAGTGCTGTTTAGCAATAGAGAAGTTTAATATATTCCTGATAGCATGTACACGGTTTACATTACGTCTTTTATCGTATTCGAAAATATTTTTTTTTCAGAACCATTTCTCCCTACATGTAATTGTGATATTTGCTGAACATTGAGGACAATACCATTCTATCAGACTATTATGTCGATTCAACAAACTGTAGTTTCCTGGTGATCACTGTCGACGTATTTCCTGGATTTGATTGATTTAAATTTTTATCTGCATTTGTTTGAATTCAATGGCGTTTAATGGTGTTGGAATATTAGCACTTCTCCTTACGCATTCATCTTTCACCACCAAAGGTCAAAGTGTGTGCATTCGAAACAGGTAATTCAAATTGAAGACTGTTGTTTCTTGTTTGTGTTATTGTAATATTCTTTTTAACATTTTTGCTTGTAAATATATTTAGAACGTATAACGAGGAAATAGATTTGATGTAACAATCGACTCTCACTCTGTCTATGTTACACTTGTATCAAACGCCATGCGAGGATAGCAACTTTTTTATACAATAACACACCGATAGACAGAACAGGTACATATTTCCAGAAGTTCGCTGAAGACGATTGCCACGCGTATTTCCGCTTGTTAACAGTAACTTGCTGTATGCCGAGTAAACTAACTAGACAGGTGTAAAATTGTTGGTCCACCTCTGGGTTTAAACATGTATGAACATAATTCATGTATACGACGATGATCAATTTCAATACTGGATAAAATTGAATTTCTCAATCATTGTGTTGGGTGAATCTTTCTTCCTTGAGAAGTCACTGAATGGGAAGAATTCCATGAACATATACACCCAGTTAACTCAAAGAGCTATTTTATCCACCGCACTTATAATCCAGTGGTTAGGGATCACTAGGTCTTGGATTCGATTCCAGTTTGTACATGTATGTTGGTCGTTTGAAATGAACGGCGAGAATAGAGAAATTTGCTAAACGCTGAGCATTTTAAAAGTATAAGATGAAGACCTTGAAAAGCGAAATCCCTTGTCCCGACCGACGTTGGTACGTACTACACTGCTGCAACTTTGGGTAATATGCTTCTAAAGGTCCAAATTTTATATTTTGCTGGTGGCGTATTTTATATGAGTAAAATGAGCAAAAGCATAGGGGGAATACTAAAACAAAGAGCCGAGAAAAAATTGTTTATCCAATTAACTCATATTTCATGTATATTTAGAACAGATGCCGGATCTGGTGTATGCTGCGAGAACTACGAGGAAGACGAAACAGGAGAATGCAATTGTATGATTGATACTGTGGAAATTAATTTTTTTTCATTAAATGAATCAGAGTATGCACTCTGTAATAATCACAGCTCGATGAAAAAAAAATTGTGATTGATATATTAATTGAAATTAATAGATAGAACATATATTCTAAACACAGTCTCACCAGTAACCATTTTGATGTATGTAATAATAAACATTTTAAATAATGGCAACATTCTAAAGTTTCAATATCATATGAAGTTTCATTTATTATCAGAACATTTCACCTCATAGTGGCGTCATATCTTACTACTTTCATCATAAAAAAATGTTCAGGCCATCTGGTTGGAGACTAAAGCAAAACCAAATTAATAATTCAAAACAAAAGAAAACAAAACAAAAACCCTATGAAATCATTATTACGCCTTATAAGGCGGACCATCAGCATTTTGTCAACAGAAAATAGAGAATAAAGTAATTACCACCCGTCTCTTTTCTGGAAGCTTG